>NW_027069722.1:576243-849682 GCF_002906115.3 Quercus suber | reverse complement strand
ATTTATGACGTGGATTAATGGCTGATTGATTTTCCAGCTCCATATCAGTTAATAGATATTTTTCCTAGTCTGGAGCATCTATTTTTGGACTAGATCTACCTTAATTTTAGGCTTTTATTATTTAGAACGTTTTTAGCTATTTTTCCTATTTGGGATATGCTAATTTCAGACCAAATCAACTTTTATTTAGGGTTTTATTATTTAGTACGTTTTTTATATTTTTCTATTTTCAGTCATGCCTTATAAATAGCATGCACTCATTGTAATAAGGATTTATTGAATAAAAATCAGAAAAGGTGAGGCTTTGCTCTTCTTTTGGTTCTTCAAGAACTGTGAACTTATCAGGGATTCTTCCTTGTGGCGTTCAAACTTTATACCTTTGGTTCATGATTCCATTATAATCATTGGGTCAAGGTCTGTTACTTATACCTTTGGTTCGCGTTTCACTTATAAACGTTGGGTCAGGGTTCTATCAAAATCTGAATTTTAGCTTTCTTGGGCAAGTATTCCAATATTTTTGTTGGGTCTCAAAGCGTGTTGATTGAGGTTCGCATCAATTCCAATATTTTTGTTGGGTCTCAAAGCATGTCGTTTGAGGTTCGCATCATAGTGCCTGGGCTTTGCGCGTGCTTTCCTGTCATGTACGTTTAAAATTTACCTACTGCTCATGTGTTTGCCGCGATCTGGAGCTTTGTTTGCACCATCTGCTGCATTTCTTTGTTCTTTTACGTGGGTCGTTTCATAATTTACAGTTCCCTTTAGGGGTTGGGCTTCATTTGATACTGGGTTTTACATTTCCCTTAGCCCATTTCTTGGTTGCCCTCATGTCCTGCCATATTATTTTGTCATTCCTGCTATAATGACTTGGTCCTACTGGTCCTTTATTAGACCTGCCATTTTACTCTCTACCCTAAATGGCTTTGCATGACCATGAGCTTTCTTACTTAGGGGCTCCTGTGTCCCATTGGGCATCCTCAGCCTATTTACTTGTTTTGGGGTTCATCGGCCCATTTACTTACTTTGGGCTTCCTCGACTCTTTTCCTAACTTTGTGTTCCTATGGGCTTTTACTTACTTCATTGGGCTTCCTCGGCCCAATTACTTTATACTCATCCTTGGGGTTTATGGGCCTGCCAACAATTCCCTACTCTCTTTGCTTACATTACTTTGAGCCTGCCGTGGCTCATTTTTACTTTTTCACATCATACACTGCCCATGGGTTTATTATTTTTTCTTTCCGGGCCTTTCGAGCCCACTTGCTTCCTTAAGGCCCATTTATTTATTTTATGGACTTGTGACCCATTATTTCTACCACTTGGGTTTAATAGTTCTATTCTATACTTGCCACTCCTATTTGCTGCATGTATTGCTGGATTGGGCCTCCTTCCCTTTTTTTTTTTTTTTAATTTTTTTTTATGTTTTACAAAAATGACCCTCAACAGATGGGAGTATTGCTTCCGTTGAGATTTTATTTTTGAGAAAATGCTTCCAATGATGACAATGTTGAAGTCTACAAATTCTTTTCTTTTCTTTTTTTTAATGCGGATTTGTTGATATTGAAGGGTAGCTTTCTCTTAAGTTTAAGTCTTTAAGACTAAGTTTTGCGGTACTAAACTAATCGGAATGAATTGGATTTGATTAAACTTAATTTTGGAATTGATATTATTTATTTATTTATTCTTGGGCCTTTTAGGCCTTAGGGAACGGAAATTGATATTACTTTTTTTTTTAAACGGAAATTGATATTACTTGTAAGAATTTAACGTGAAATCTTAAATACGTTTTTTATATTTGGAAGAATAAATATGTTTTATTAGAAACATAGTTAAAATACCAATGAAATAATTACAATCACAAATAAAGATAACGGAAAATTCTAGAAAAATTTTACAATGCTCTAATTTTATGGTAAGAAGTTTAAGTCAAAACACTTTTATAACAAATCTTAGTTAATAAGTTGTTATATTCTATTTTAAACCCACTATTAAAATTACTTTTTTACTTATTAATAACAACTTGTTATTTTGAATTTGTTGTAAAACTATTACAAAAATGTTGTAAATATGATATTTATATAATTTTATACTGGCGTAATAAAAAATTTAAGATTCCAAACATTATCTTCCGAGTCCGCTCCCATCCCATGTCGGGGGATATACTTATTTTGAGTATGACCAGAGCCCATGACCATACGATATAATTAAGAAGAGAATTGGCATTTGGCTGCCACGCTGGAGGAAATAGCAAGTGGGTCGGAGAATCTAGTTTATCATTTTTATGTTCAAACTTCAAAAAGTCTTTTCATTTTAGGACCCACATGCAGGTAAACCAATAATGTTTGACTTCTAGCTACCCATTAGACCGCTTTTAATTAAGATTGTGAAGCAAATAGACCCCGTGCCATGATAACTCTTATTTATTGGGTCTCTTGCAATCCAATTGTGCTCTCAACTCTCAACCCCTTCACTTAGCCACTCCTACTTGGTTTTCAACAACTTCTTCAAAACTCAAAACTCAAATCCTCCTTAGTTCTACAAGCTAGGCTTTTGAGAGAAGATAGAGCTGAGCATGGCAAAGAAAGGTGGCATAGTTCCTCCAAAGAGAAAATTAGTGAAGAGGATGATGTTTGAACTCATAGTCAAATCCACTGCTACTCTTCTTTGCCCCCATCACCATCCTTCTTCTTCTGAAGTAGAAATGATGACTTCTCAAAAGCTCAAAAGATCACCTAAGAATGTGAAGATTTTCTCCCATGAAGGTCATCAATTGTCTGCTACAATATATCCAGATGATCATTAGTGAATTCATATAGCAAAATGTAATCAAACTAACCTCTATTAGCGGTTCCTTTTTATTGTCCTGTCACTTTTGGCTGTGTTAATAATAGTAGTACTTCATATGATAAAACTTCATCTGTTATCTATTGGATTTCAACGTGGGAACATCCGTGTACTATGTATATCATTGGACAGCATCTCCATTTTGTGGGTTACTTTTTAGCATGTCCATTTACCATGTGAAAATTATTATTATCTTTTTTGGTTTGTGCGTTTCTCCTTTTTAGTCCGTTTGTGTTTTTTTTTTTTTTTTTTTTAAACAGTGTTTTATTATGTGTTTTTTTTTTTCTTTTGTTGCCTTTTTTCTATTTTAAGTCGTGAAACATACAAAGTGCTCTTGCTTTTTAATTTTCTTTTACTTGGCTAATGGTACACAAATGAGGTTTTTCTAGTTTTTACTATACATGTGAAACATGATATCGTTTGTCTCAAATGCCTAAATCACAACATTTATTATATTCAAAAAAAATTATATATATATATATATATACAGAGAGAGAGAGAGAGAGAGAGAGAGAGAGAGAGAGATTAAAATTTGACAATCATGACTATGGTGATAGGATGACAATAGATTTATCCATAAACATAGAGACACCATAAAATTTAAAATAGAAATCCAATAGTGTACTTTTGGTCAAGGATATTATTTTTTTTGTAGAATATAAGCTGAAAAGTAGAGTATTTGCTTAAGAGCATTCGCATTGGGCATTCTAAATGCCAATGCCAAGCCCATTTTACCATTTTCACCTAAAAAAGTGGCTTCATCTAGATTTCTAAAATGCTACAATTGCAAAATAAATATTAATATTTTATCTAAATATCAGTTTTCTCTGTCATTCAGACATCTCTCATCTCTGTCTCTCCATTGCTGAAGCTTCACCAGACTGCAACCCACAGCACAACCAATCCAATACCATAGATCAGATGGCGACCCACGACACAAGCACAACCAACCACCAAACCACCGCTATAGCTAGACATCGAACCACCATTGCTACCCATCAACCCAAGCAAAAAAAACCAAGCACCACAACCACGACCCATGGCCCATGGCCATATCGACGGTGACACTCACAACCCACAGCCAAATTGATGGTGACACCCACGACCCACAGCCAAACCGATGGTGATAACCTACAAAAACCCACTAGAGCACAACCAACAAAAACCGATCACAACCAACAAAAACCGATCACAACCAACAAAAACCCACCGGATCACAACCAACAAAAACCCATATCACGAATTCACGATCCACAACCCACGATCTCACAGGCACGAACCCGAGCACAATCAAACCTAGATAAGTAACAAAGAAGTGAGACAGGAGAGAGACAGGAAGGAATGAAAACAATGAGAGAGGACGAATAAAAAAAATGTTTTTTATGTTTGCCTTCATGCCTTAGGACTTAAAAAATAATATTTTAATAAAATGGTAAAATAATAGAGTTTTGGGATGTTGGAGATATTATAAAATGATATAATATAATTGATAAAGTAGTTTTTTGGAATGATAAAATAGAGTAGAATTGGAATTCAGGATGTGAATGCTCTAAAGATTAAGAAAATCTGTGCAAGTAAGCAGTTAAAGGTTATGGCCCACTTAAAGAGTAGACCTCCTGCCCCCTAAAAATATGGATTGTGGGGCCCTCTCTCTCTCTCTCTCTCTCTCAACAAAGAGATAATCTAATTAACTAATTTCATTAGTAGAAATTTACCCACCCTTCGTTATTTTCTTTTGGGAAGGAATAAAACTTTGTTCACATGGTTCATTAAAAAAAAAAAAAAAAACTTTATGTTCACATGGACTAGTGAAAACTGAAAATGTAAGCAATGAACGTTAATTAAAAAGTCTTACAAAAAAAAAAAACATTAATTAAAAAGTGGTGTTAGAATATTATAAATTTTATTATACAAATTTTACAAATTTACAACACTTGGGATACATAATGATAATTATTATTTGGAAATAAAAATAAATATTATAAGAAATACAAGAAGTTATAATAGAGTAAATATTCTTATATATTTGTTTGGTACTAACACAAGAATAACATCATAAATATGTTTCTCACAAGTGGATATAGCATAATTTGATGGTTGATTCACTATCATATCCAATCAAATTCCTTATAATATCCTATATAATTATATTTATAATCTTTACCAAAAGTCTTATTACTTAATTGGTATCTCCTAGTGTTTCTGATGGAAACATCTATAGTTCAAATCTTCATTTCCCTATTGTAACTATCAAAATTGCCAATATGAGCAACAATAATAATCACTTTGAAAGCCATAAAACATTCTTTGCATACTGTGCCAGCATATGGACCGGAATGCCTATAAATGTTTCTATAAGAGCATCTGCAGCCCAAATGGTATATGGTATATGGTATATGTTGAGATATTTTACCATCACAGCCTTCAAATATTGCTCCAACTGGACTTGCAAAATGTGCCAATTGTAAAAAAATTTACAATACTGCTGTAGTACCATCTTATTTCTAAGATGGTACTGTAGCAACATTGTATTATTAAAAATTATTATTATATTATCTCTGATTCTTCTCTCTCTTCCTTTTCTTTCTTTCTTTCTGCTCTCTATTCTTTTTGCTCTCTGATTCTTCTCATTACCTTCACTCTACACTAAACTCTCATCAACCCAATGGAAACGCAACGCAAGCAGTCATCATCCTCTTCGCCTCTCTGATCGGTATGGTGGTGCGGTTGAGTTGGAGATCGGTGTGGTGGGTTTCTAGATTAGCGAGATCAACGGTGGTGGGTCTCCACATTTTTCCTTCTTCGGCAACTCTCTCTCTCTCTTTCATTTTTCCTTCTCCGCGTGGGTCAACAAAATCAACTTCCTTCAAGCTTCCTAGTGGCAAATCCTCTTCCTTCGAGGTTCAACAAAATCGAGCTACCCAGCGACGAATTGAGCAATCTGATTTTCATAAATTTTTGTCATGTTTGTGGGTGAAGATTGTGTGGCTTCGCAGTGGTTAGCAATGGAGATCACGGTGGGTTAATGTTGGGTCGCGTGGGTTGTGTGGGTCAAGTGGGTTGTGATTCATGTGAGAGTGGGTTTTGGGTCGGTGGGTGGCAGTGGGTTGATTTCAATAGGTGTGATTTTGGTGGGCAATAGCGTGGTCAGTGGATGCAGCGGCATGGGTCTAGTGGTGCAACGACTTAGGCAGTAGGTGCAGCGGCGTGGGTCTAGTCTTTTCTCTGAGTTTTTTTTTTTTTTTTTTTTTTTTGTCGATTGATTATGGGTTGCTAGTGGTGGTGGTGGTGTCAAGTGTGTGTAGTGCAGCGGTGGTGGTGATTATGGTTCTTGAACAAAAAGAACAAGAGAGAAAGAATAAATAATGTGTTGTATTGTATGATGGTGATTGTGGGATATATTATTTTATTGTGTAGAAATATTATTTTAATGAGTAGAATAAGGAAATAAAAGTTCAGATGCTAGGAGTATTGTAAAATTGTATTGTATAATTGATAAAGTGGCTTTTTGGAATGGTAAAATAGGATGAGATGAGATTTTTGGTTGTGGATGCTTTAAAACGACCCATATGATCAAAATGGCATAACCGTCCCTTGAGTTAAAAAATCTGGCCCCAAAATACTAGGCCTAGTATGGTAAATCTTTGGGTTAGAGCGTCGCATTTGAGTTGTTTAGCTTAATATGAAGTCCACTGAATATTACATTCCTAACCAAGAAAAAAAAAATCCATGACAAGAAATTTTTTTTTTCGAACTTGTAATTTCTAGAACAGTGAGGTTTTAAATTATCAAACAAAAAGATAAGATAGTTTTTTTTAATGCCTAAAATCTAAATATAGTTGTCTTAGAGCATCTCCAAGATGAGCAAAAACCAAATTTCTCTCTATTTTATAGAGTAAATGTAAATCCTTAAAATACAGCTCCAATAGTCTTTTTAAAATGCCAAAAAAAAAAAAAATCTCATGAATAGTAGCTCTCTTGATTTTATTACTTTTCATTAGCAAAAGAATCTAACACAGTCCGTTAAAATATTCAACTTTATCTCAATGGTTACAAACTCAACCCACCATAATAGAGTAATTATTCTTATATATATAAAATTTTGTGCGTGCCACCAATTAATTAGTTGGATCGAAATGAGTCAATTGCTGAGTATGATTTCACTATTATTAACCTTTGTGGCCCTGTATTCTTGTGCCATGATTTGCCAATTAAAAAATATTTATGAAATAGATGAAAAGAGCTTAGCAGGAAAACATTAATTAGAGTTTAAACTTTAAAAGAAGAATGAGATGGTAAGTATTGTGTGTACAATATTATTACTGCGAAGAAAAAGAGAAGTAGTTCACTTCAGTCAGTGTCAAGACTCAGGACCATATACATATATAGCTGGAAAAACTTCACATTTCTTGGAGTAGCCAGCTACCTAGACAAAGCCGCGATCTCGGGGCCCAATACAACTGGCTCACTATCCACGTGGCAAGTCTTAATCGTTCCTCGAAGTCCTTTTTTCTGTTAGCTACAGAATAGCAGTGCATCAAAATAAGAATTCGAGCCGTGACATCCGAGAGGACGACGTTTCGGTCAAATTTGTTTATCTCACGTGGGTTTTCTAGAGTCAAAATAAGAATTCCTTCCTAGGCTAAATTATTAAGTCTAGGGGGACTAGTCCTCAAAAAAAAAAAATATATATTATTGTTATTTATGTAAATGTGTGAGTCAAAGTTTTAATCAATATAAAAATAAAAAATAAAAAAAAAATCATTAAATAATATTGCATTTGTATAAATAATAGCATTTTATTGATTAAAATAATTAAGTTGATCATTTCAATAATCTTCTCAATAGAGTTAATAATTTTTCCTCAAAAACTATATTTTGATCAAATTTTGTTTATCTCAAGTGCACTAAAGCTCTTGGGGCATTAAATTATTTTAGAAAATTTTTTATAAAAAAAAAAAAAGTGACTGACTTTTTTGACAATTTTTTTTATTTTTTTTAAATGAATGATTAATGTATGTCATAATTGGACACATTTACCTTACTCATATTTTATTTTAATGAAAAAATAAAATGTTGAAAGCTTTGATGTGTGGCGAACTTGAACCTTACTTTATAAATGATGCGAGATTATTTGATAGTTTTTTTGTAGCTTAATATTAAATGTTGAAATAAAAAAAAAAAAAAAAACCAAAAACTAATTGATTTCTAAAAGAATAGATAGATTGTTTGAAGAAGAAAAAATGAGATAAAAGAACAAAGGCAAAAAGTTTTTTGTCGTTACCCAAACAGACATCTTGTATAAAATTATGACAAAAATGAAATTTGACCACCACTCTAGCTACTTGAAAAAGAGAATTTAGTAATTTATTTTAAAAAATAAAAATAGAACGTAGAAGGTAGAAGAAGTAAGGCACGGTAGGTAGGGCTAAATTCTGGACAGAGATTGTTCATACTAAGAAGACCAGGGGCCTATGTTTGAAGTTTGAACACCTTTTTCATGTTGTCTTTGTCCATGCCTCCCATGTAAAGTTGGGTGGTCATATACTATCTAGTTATTTACAGTTGGACATAGCTGCTTGGGCCAACTGATTTGCTGGGTTGCATGAAAATTCTTATCTCCCCAGCTTACCTATGATATAGAAGACAGATTTCATGAAGAAAATTGTTTACCCAAGAATCTGCTTAATGTTTACTTTTTAGTTTTTACCCAAGAAACTTCTTAATGTTTTTCCTCTTTCTTTTACTGATTTGGAATGATAGAGTAGTTATGGTTATCTACTTATCTAATAGGAATCGCAAATAGGTTTTTTCCTTTTTCTTTTTTAAAGAGAGATTGGACTCATCAAAAGAAGGAAAATAAGATATTTGAATTACTCAATGTTGGTAAGGGTTAGTCATTTATTTTAAAACAGTAGGGCAAAAGCAATAATTGAAGGTGGGATGTTCTTTGTGATTTTTTATGTGGGTTTAGTTCTACCTCACACTCACTTAGCATAAAATAAATAAGAGAGACAAACAAACTAAGACCATGGTCCACAAATTAAATCCAAATTATGGGGCATTTCCACTGTTCTAGTGTGATAGTTTGGCTGTTTGTAAGGACTAGTCCTCAAAAAAAAAAAAATATATATATATATATATATTATTTATGTAAATGTGCAAGTCAAATTTTTAATCAATATAAAAATAAAAAATAAAAAAAAATCACTAAATAATATCGCATTTGTATAAATAATAGCATTTTATTGGTTAAAATGATCAAGTTGATCATTTCAATAATCTTCTCAATAAATTTAATAATTTTTCCTCAAAAACTATGCTCGATCAAATTTTGTTTATCTCAAGTGCACTAAAGCTCTTGGGGCAGTAAATTATTTTAGAAAATTAAAAAAAAAAGTTACTGACTATTTTGACAATTTTTTCATTTTTTTATAATTTTTTTTAAATGAATGATTAATATATGTCATAATTGGACACATTTACCTTACTCATATTTTATTATAATGAAAAAATAAAATGTTGAAAGCTTTGATGTGTGGCGAACTTGAACCTTACTTTATAAATGATGCGAGATTATTTGATAGTTGTAGGGTCAGTTTTTGTTGTCTAAGCCCAAAAGAGATTGGTTATAGGCCCAACGAACCCAGAACAATGAATTTGTAGAAAGTGGGCGAAAGAGCTGGACTGTTTATGAAGCGCAAAACAGTTGGCTAGGTCACGTGCAATAACGATAACATGAACTAAAGCTCAGATAACTCCATGAATGGTTGTCCGAAGAGGTGTGTTATTGAATGAACAGCGATTACAACGTTCAGAGCTACAGTAACACTTTTCTTTCTCTTTTCCTTTCTCTTTTTCCGCCCCCCTTATTATCGGGGACCCTTCTTCTTTATATAGCATCCCTCCCTATCATCTCTATCGTCCACTTGTTCTTCATCCATGCATTCACTCGAGTGCATGTCATGTCGCGTGTCTACCTTAGTTCTTCGTGAGTGGCGGTAGCTGAGGTTGCACTGTTCAGGGGTCTTCTCCACATAAATGCGGCCAGAAAAGCTGTTGCAGCGCATTAAATGCTGTGGTACCAGCCTTTCCTTCAGATATTTTTTAGTTCTGATCATTTCCAGATCCACCCAGAGTCTATCACCACCGTTGGGATCGTTGGGGAGATTAGTCGGACTTTTCACACGTTCGTTTGATCAAATATCATCATAGCCGAGGAGAAAGACATCCTCGGACAAATGGTGGCCTCCTCGGACGACACTCCCCTTCTGCTTCTGGGCTTCCTGCTTCAGATAGGCCGCCCCAACCACCTATTAATTCTCGGAAACACCCTGACCCTTAATAGTGGGTTCCGGGCCCATTAAGTAGCTTTGGGCTTTTTCCCCCACAATAGTTTTTTTGTAGCTTAATATTAAAGGTTGAAATAAAAAAAATAAAAAAACCAAAAACTAATTGATTTCTAAAAGAATAGATAGATTGTTTGAAGAAGAAAAAGTGAGATAAAAGAACAAAGGCAAAAAGTTTTTTGTCGTTACCCAAACAGACATCTTGTATAAAATTATGACAAAAATGAAATTTGACCACCACTCTAGCTACTTGAAAAAGAGAATTTAGTAATTTATTTTAAAAAATAAAAATATAACGTAGAAGGTAGAAGAAGTAAGGCACCGTAGGTAGGGCTAAATTCTGGACAGAGATTGTTCATACTAAGAAGACCAGGGGCCTATGTTTGAAGTTTGAACACCTTTTTCATGTTGTCTTTGTCCATGCCTCCCATGTAAAGTTGGGTGGTCATATACTATCTAGTTATTTACAGTTGGACATAGCTGCTTGGGCCAACTGATTTGCTGGGTTGCATGAAAATTCTTATCTCCCCAGCTTACCTATGATATAGAAGACAGATTTCATGAAGAAAATTGTTTACCCAAGAATCTTCTTAATGTTTACTTTTTAGTTTTTACCCAAGAAACTTCTTAATGTTTTTCCTCTTTCTTTTACTGATTTGGAATGATAGAGTAGTTATGGTTATCTACTTATCTAATAGGAATCGCTAATAGGTTTTTTCCTTTTTCTTTTTTAAAGAGAGATTGGACTCATCAAAAGAAGGAAAATAAGATATTTGAATTACTCAATGTTGGTAAGGGTTAGTCATTTATTTTAAAACAGTAGGGCAAAAGCAATAATTGAAGGTGGGATGTTCTTTGTGATTTTTTATGTGGGTTTAGTTCTACCTCACACTCACTTAGCATAAAATAAATAAGAGAGACAAACAAACTAAGACCATGGTCCACAAATTAAATCCAAATTATGGGGCATTTCCACTGTTCTAGTGTGATAGTTTGGCTGTTTGTGTTATGAGATAAAAGAACAAAGGCAAAAAGTTTTTTGTCGTTACCCAAACAGACATCTTGTATAAAATTATGACAAAAATGAAATTTGACCACCACTCTAGCTACTTGAAAAAGAGAATTTAGTAATTTATTTTAAAAAATAAAAATATAACGTAGAAGGTAGAAGAAGTAAGGCACCGTAGGTAGGGCTAAATTCTGGACAGAGATTGTTCATACTAAGAAGACCAGGGGCCTATGTTTGAAGTTTGAACACCTTTTTCATGTTGTCTTTGTCCATGCCTCCCATGTAAAGTTGGGTGGTCATATACTATCTAGTTATTTACAGTTGGACATAGCTGCTTGGGCCAACTGATTTGCTGGGTTGCATGAAAATTCTTATCTCCCCAGCTTACCTATGATATAGAAGACAGATTTCATGAAGAAAATTGTTTACCCAAGAATCTTCTTAATGTTTACTTTTTAGTTTTTACCCAAGAAACTTCTTAATGTTTTTCCTCTTTCTTTTACTGATTTGGAATGATAGAGTAGTTATGGTTATCTACTTATCTAATAGGAATCGCTAATAGGTTTTTTCCTTTTTCTTTTTTAAAGAGAGATTGGACTCATCAAAAGAAGGAAAATAAGATATTTGAATTACTCAATGTTGGTAAGGGTTAGTCATTTATTTTAAAACAGTAGGGCAAAAGCAATAATTGAAGGTGGGATGTTCTTTGTGATTTTTTATGTGGGTTTAGTTCTACCTCACACTCACTTAGCATAAAATAAATAAGAGAGACAAACAAACTAAGACCATGGTCCACAAATTAAATCCAAATTATGGGGCATTTCCACTGTTCTAGTGTGATAGTTTGGCTGTTTGTGTTCTCCTTCAACTGCTTAAAGCCATATATATTCTTTGAATCATGATTGCCAATATTATATTCTTTCCTTCTTTGGCAAGAGATTACTTGCTGAACAAAGTTTCTCTCCAAACTAGTTTGGAGAGAAACTTTTTAAACTTTTTATATATCTCTTTTTTTGGTGTGAATTTTGAAAATCTAACCGTTGAATTTCATATTCCTTATATTCTTAACATGCATATCAAATTTCATTCAAATTGGATATTATTTACTATTCGATTAAGAAACTTATTTTGTATACACAATTTTAGATCATAAACATTTGTTTGATGAGATAGTAATTGATCTTTGATTTTCTTGAAATTTTACATGCATGAAGAATATAATAAGAACATGTAATCTAACGGTTAGATTTTCAAAATTCACACTCAATATAGAGATATATGAGGAGTTTGTAAAGTTTCTCTCTAAATTAGTTTGGAGAAAAACTTTGTTCTTACTAGTTCAGTTGTTCGCTACCTACATTATTAGACAATAACAGGCTGACAGAAGGCATTCAGATTTCTTTGATTTCTCACTACAATAATTTTAGTTGGCTAACACAAACCATTAAATTTCATTGATTTGTGTTTACTAATCCATTAGGCTTTTCTAGTTCACAAGTTTTTTTGGATAAGGTTCTCTAGGCCTCAATTAGTTTACTATCAATATTTTTCTTTAAAACTACTTTTTCCTAAAAGAAATATTCTCCAAATTTTCTTTTTAAGTTACTCTATGTGGTAGGCCTTTTTGTAATACTGGGCTAGGTTGCCTCCTGCTGTACTAGGCCCAAGTTTTTTTGGATAAGGGAGTTAGGACCGGTCCAATTGCGACCCATCTTGGTTCAGCTTGTGCACAAACTACACATCGTTTGCCAAACTTTGATCACATGCCCATGGCAGGCAAAGCCACTACAAGGAAGTTATGGCATGCATATATAATAAAGATAACACAAGAAATACTAGACAAAATGAATAAAAAGGAGCGTCAAGAAACACCCTGTATACAAAAAAAAGTAAAGAAATAAATGGGGGAATAATAATAATAATAGGCTTGTTGGATCAAAGAGGGGAAAATCAGTCTGCCATGCCAAGTAATGCTACGGAGCTGAAACCAAGAAGGGAGACCACTTCCTCAATGCGAATAATCTCCCCAAGAAAAGAAATTAATTGCTTTGAGGGAATGGGCCTAAATGGTTTATGTCCAATAAGGATCATTTGTCTTTAATAGAGAATAGGGCTTTAGAGGGAGAGAGGGGATCAACTTATTGGTGCATACTTGCCATTCCATCTCTCTCTATTTTCTATCATTGTTTCTAATTTTCCTTTTCTTATTTCCTTTTCTCTCCTTTTCTCAGTATTTGTTTCTGTGTTGTGATTTTCTCCTAGAGGTTATTATTACCATTTCTCCCCCCTTTTGTTGTGCACGGCAAGGGTCCTTTTTATAGTGTTTGCAGTGACTGGGTTTTACTATTTTATCCTTTAACTACCTTTTACTACCTTTTCCTGATATGGGTGTCTTTACCGACCCCTACTGGTTTGTCAACCACCCAGCCATCACCACTTACCTGTGTTGGCTATGCCATCAGACAAAGAAGGCTATTTTGTTTGTTTTTTTGCCGTGACACTCTTATCTACTACGGTGTGGGTGCTCTCTCTCTCTTCCTATCCCTCATGGCATGCATCTAGTGATTCCAACTCATCATTACTTATTTTGGGTGGTATGTCATCCCAACAGGACATTTCCCCCAAAAGAGCCTGAGCAGGAACCCCAAAATAGGTTTTCCCTTCTCTTTACCACCAAACCATGCCCTCTTACCTCTGACCTATGACCTCACCATGTCCTATATTGGCTGGGTATAGGCTGGTGATGTTTGGGCATTGCGCATGCTTCACTTTTATGTACGTCCGAAATCTGTCTGCTGCTCATGCATTTGCCGTGGTCTAGAGGCTCGTCTGCAGTCTAGCATTCATCCTTGACTTCTTATGGCGTGAGCTATTTTCTGATGTCTCATTCTTTGATGGCTTGCTCCCCTTAAGGGCCGGGCCTTGTTTGATTATGGGCTTTTACTTCTTCAACCTACTCTTTTGTTCTTTCCTGCAATCTTGCTACCATTTCCTATTGTGATGTTATTTGACCCCAGCCTACTGGGATTCTTTGGACTTGCTACTTATTCTTTTCTCAATGACTTAATATGGTCATTGAGCTTTTTATTACATTACTTGTGGGCTCCCGTGTCCCATATGTTTCTTCTTGGGCATCCTCGGCCCATTTACTTTCCTTGGGCTTCTTTGGCCCTTTTCCTAACTCTGCATTCCCATGGGTTTTTACTAACTCATTTGAGCTTCCCTGACCCAATTACCCTATCCATCATCCTTAGGGCTCATGGACTTCCCATCAACCCCTTACTTTATTTGCTTGCATTGCTTCGAGATTACTGTGGCCCATTCTCATTTTTCTACATCACATACTATCCATGAGTTTGCCACTTTTCTCTCTCCGGGCTCCTTTAGGCCCATTTGCTTCCTCAAGACCCATTTGTTTATTTCATGGGCCTGCAATCCATTATTCCTACCGCTTGGGCTTAATGGTTTTTTTATCCACTTACTAACTCTTTTCTGCCCATGTTGCTGGGCTTTTTCTTTCTATTGGGCTTCCCAAAATGATCATCAACACTCTATTTGTTGCTTTTAAAGAGAGGAGAGGTGGAATTGCACATTTTAGTTCCAAAAAAAAAAAATAAATAACAAAGTCGCCAAACGACCATTGCAGCTCATGAAGACGTGGATAGTCAAAATGACAGTGAAGTATTCAATAATGCAACTAAATTAGTCGAATAATTTTTGTCTGTCAATCCACTCATTGCCATTGATGAATAAACCAAAGTTAATAATTTCGTTTTGTTAAGGTTGGAGTAGTACAAAATGTTTCTTATTAACTACTAAATGGATGCACTTAAGTCCTATTCCTATGTTTCATATTTCAAAATTTGGTTGGTTTCCATTTTAACATGTTTCGATCATTTCAAGTTGATATCTGTCTCTTTTCTAAAAAGAAAAAAATTTGATATCTGTCTCTTGACCCGATACGAAATTGTTACACTACCTTTTGGAGTTTTATTTATTTATTTCCTTAAAAAAATTAAAAAAAATTCTAATGTATTGTTTTGAATTGAAATGGTTGGAACTAATAATCCTATTTTGTTAATTTATGAAGGAAACTTGATGATTTTTTTTTTTTTTTTTGAAGATTTAAGCAAAGAGATTTATTAATCTCATGTAATTAATCAGATACGAATAAGTTGATTCCAATTATTAAAAAATCGAAACAATCACTGAAATGAAATTTTAACTTCAAATTAATTTCGTTAGCAATGGAAAAGGGGAATTGATGTTACTTGAATGGGCTTGGTATGAAATCTTAACTAAGTTTTGTTAGCAAACAAATGATGACTATGTTATCAAATAATTTTTTTTTTTTTTAAAAGGATGAATTAAGCTTGTGTTAAGTGCATTGGTGTACAAGACACGTTGAAATTCGGACACATGTCCAAAAGTGGATACGTCTTCGAATCTCAATATTTCCAGTACAATATAAAGGCTAGTATAGTGTATAACTCATAATAATATATAGTTATGTGATAGATAAATTAGTATCCATTTCAGCTAGAGGATCAACTTGAAAGTTTTATCTTCATATCCACTTTCGGCGTGCCTTTTATTATCAATCTCCATTTGAGAGTTGGAAATTTCACTCTTTTAGGGCAATGACAATTTAGAGCATTTCCATTAAGAATGCTAAAAGTGCTAAAATCCTATTAATAGCACCCAACCCACTAAAAACAACACTAAATCAAATGTGCCAAATGCCAAATGTGAAATATTTGGCACATTTGGTACATCAAACACAAAAAAAAAAACCCGTTTATCAGATGTTCCAAATCTCATAATTTTTGCCATATGTAAACAGTACCGTTCCATCTTTGGAACAATACGGACGAGAATGCTAAAATAAAATAAAATTAAAAAAAAAGTTTTTTATTCATTTCTCTCTCATCCTTTTTTACTTTCTCTCTTCTCTCTCTTTCTTTTTCTCCGTCACTCCATCTTTGTCACTCTCTTTTCCTCTTTTCTTCTTCTTTCTCCAGAAGCTTCACTTCTATTTTTTTTCTTTTTCTTTTTCTTTTTTTCTCTTTTTTTTTTTTTTCCTTTTTTTTTTTTTCTATTTTTTTTTTCTTTTTCTTTTTCTTTTTTTCTCTTTTTTTTTTTTTTCCTTTTTTTTTTTTTCTATCACATGTTTTTTTTTTCCACCTAAATCATTGCCATTGAGATCGGCCGTGCTAGTGGAGATTGCATGTAAGTTTGGGCTTTTTTATTTTTATTTTTTTAAGGTGGGGTTAGTGGATGTAGGTTTGTGCCGGTGGTGGCTGTCGGTGTTGTTGCGACAGTGGTGATTGTGGGTTTGTTTGATTTGGGATGGGTTTTGAGGTTTGTGAATGTGGTGGCTTGTTGTGGATTTTTTTTTCGATTGTGTTTTTTTTTTTTAGTTGCTGTTGGTGGATGTGGGTTTGTGCCGGTGGTGACTGTCGGTGTTGTTGCAGCGGTGGTTGTTGGTGGCCATTGTTGCGACAGTTGTGGTTGTGTGTTGTTGTCGTTGTTGTTGTTGTGTTTGATGATGATGATGATGGTTGGAGGAGTTAATATATTATTTTAATGTGTTGTAAATATTATTTTAATGAATAGAATTAAAGAATAGAATATCTGATAAATATTATATTGTAAAATGATGTGGTAAAATAATAAAGTAGACTTTTGATGTGTTAAAATGACATTTTTTATAGAATATATACTACAGATGCTCTAAGAATGCTAAAAGTGCTAAAATCCTATTAATAGCACCCAACCCACTAAAAACAACACTGCATCAAAGCTCTTAAACTTAAAAAAATTTGACATGTAGCTACGGTGAGCTGTTATCTCTAACAGCTCACTGTAGCCGAGTGTTAAAAATAAAATAATCCCACTTTATTTTGCTCCTCAGTCACACATCAGCTATGCATATCTCTCTCTCATTCTCATCTTCTCCCTTTCTCCATAGCAAAGAAGAAGAAAGTGAAGTAAGGCTTCATAGTGAATCAGGTTCGATCTAAATGGGTATCAAAAATCCAAGAATCCATCCATTCTGTTCGATCTAAATGGGTCTGATCCATTGAAGGACCATAGCCCAGTCCGTCGACGACGACATTTTGTAAGGTTGAGAGAGGATGAACGGGGCAAAGCGAGATGGTGTCAAAAAGAAGAGGAGCCACAGTAATGGTGGCGGCTCATGGTGATTGTGGTTGAGCTCCTTGAGC
Organism: Quercus suber; assembly: GCF_002906115.3. Classification (NCBI taxonomy): domain Eukaryota; kingdom Viridiplantae; phylum Streptophyta; class Magnoliopsida; order Fagales; family Fagaceae; genus Quercus; species Quercus suber. The sequence continues at coordinate 832,258 of NW_027069722.1, read as the reverse complement.
TTCGGCCATGGAGTTTCAAAGAGAAAGAGGTCAAAGGGAGAGTTCTTATCTGAGGGATAGAAAGAGATTTTGGAATTTGATTGTAGGGGGTTGTGGACGTTTGTGCCTTGTGGTGGTTGGTTGTGGGTTTGTGGAGGTGGCAAGATGGGTGTGGCAAGATGGGTGAAGAATCATGCGAAGAGAATACGATAGAGGGACAGTAAAGGGAAAGAAAGAAATGAATAAAAAATGAATAATTTTTAGCTAATAGAAAAAATAAAACCTTTGATATAGTGTGTATTGTAAAGTCAATTGTTAAAATTGATAAAGTAACATTTTGAGATATTAAATGATAAAAAACTTAGCAAGTTTGATGGGAATGCTATTAAAAGTGTAAGAATATCTTTATTGGTGGAGGCATATAGCTATAATGCTATTTTTGCCTCCTCAAACTACAAAATATTGTGCACATTGGTGGTGCTATAGCCAAAAATATTTGGCTACATGCTACAGTAACATTTTTTCATTCTTTTCAACTTGTCTATCTCTCTCTCTCTCTCTCATTATTCCCATTAAAGCATCTACAGCAGATGTGCCAAATGCCAAATATCTGGCACATTTGGCATATTAAACACAAAAACGGAGCTTTATCATATGTGCTCAATGTGTCAAACTTTTGCAACATGCTACAGTACTGTTGCATTTTGACACGGTATGGACTCAAATGGCATTTGTACTTTATTATTTTTTTTATTCATCTTTCTCTCTCATCCCACCTTGAGCCACTTTATCTCCACTTCTCTGGATCCTGCTCTCTCTCCTCCCTTTCTGTCTAATCGCCTTCTCTCTAGTGAAGGATGGGTTCCGATGTGGGTATATTCTGGTGTGGGCTCCGACGTGGGTCAGGTGATGGTGTGGGTCGTGGGTATGGCGTCATGGTGGGTTGTAGTGAGGTGGGTCATGGCGAGGTGGGTTGCGGTGGGCTGGGTCGTCGTGAGCTAGGTCGTGGCGAGGTAGGTCACGGTGAGGTGGGTCATGACGAGGTAGGTCACGGACTCATGGCAGAGGTGAGTGGGTTTAGATAGGTGGGTTCTAATGGGGTTTGGGGTGGTTTCCTTCATTGGATTTCTCTTAATCAACCTGCAGTGGTGGGTTTTGCTTTTGGGTTTGTTTGATTTGGTTGTGTTTTTTGCCGTGCCGATCTCTCTAGTTGTGTTTTATATGGGTTTTGCTTTTGGGTTTGTTTGATTTGCCGTGCCAATCTCCCTAGTTGTGTGTGTGTGTGTGTGTGTGTTTTTTTTTTTTTTTTTAAAAGGTGGCATTGGTGGATGTGGGTTTGTGCCAATGGTGGTAGATCGGTGTTGTTGCAGCAGTGGTTGTTGGTGGTTGTTGTTGCGGTAGTGGTGGATGTGCCGTTGTTGTTGTTAATGTTGTTGATGGTGATGACAAGGAGGAGATAATATATTATTTTAATGTGTAGTAAATATTATTTTAATGTATAGAATTGAAGGATAAAACATTTGATAAATGGAATATTGTAAAATGATGTGATAAAATTATAAAGTTGGCTTTTAATGTGTCAAAATGACATTTTTATACAACATCTGCTACGGATGCTCTTAGAACTCCTCTCTCTCTCTCTCTCTCTCTCTCTCTCTGTGTGCCTCTTTCTCTGTGCCCAGCTTTGCCAACCAAAGCTTCGTTGACCCAAGCCCAAGCTACCAACCCAAGCCCCAAGCCACCCATCTCTCTTCTCTCTTTATTGCAATGGTTTTTTTTTTTTTTTTTTTTTTTTTTTTTTTTTTTTTTGTTTTTTCATATTGGTTTGGTGGCTATGGTGGATGATTATAGTGAGGGTGAGGGTAAAAACTTTGGCATTTTTTCGCCTAAATGTGAAAGCCGAAGCTAAATCTCAGTGTTTTTAAACTATAAGAAACTTTTTGTGGCTTTGATCTTAGTTAATCAAAGTTGAATCTCAGCCTTCAAGATCACAATAGTGACAACAACAGAGAGAGAGAGAGAGAGAGAGAGAGAGAGAGAGAGAGAGAGAGAGTTCCTCTATACAAACTTTTCATGATGATTCTCTATCAATTGGGCCTCAATTTCTTCTTCTTCTTTTTTCCTATAAGGAAGAGTAATAGAATTGGGAAAAGAAAATCATTAGGTGTTTTTTTTTATTCATACTTTTTTGTTTTTTTGACTCTTTAACTGATGGGTTAGTTCCAAATTACCAATAGAATAGCATGAGAATTGAGATTCTTAAGATTTGTGTTTGTTTACATATGTTTTCGGAGTAAAAAATGGAGGGTGGTGGTTGTGGCTAGTGGTGGTGGTTGTGGCAGGTGGAGGTGGATGTGGCTATTGGGGGAGGTGACTGTGGTGTTTGGTTTTTATTATATTATTGTGTTGTTTATGATATTTTATTGTGTTGAAAGTTAAAATAAAACCATTGATGTTGGGGTGTTTTGTAAAGTGAGAAAGTAAAATAGATAAACTAAATTTTGGTGGAGCCAAATAGCTAAACTTAGAACTCCACCAATGTTAATGCTCTAAAAAAGCTAATTTAGAATTCAATTCTTCTGAGTCCTACATCTAGGGGCCTAGCTAAGGGTATTGACTATGAGTATAAACAAGCTCTGAGCTCACTAAAAGGAAGAGTACTGGCCTTTGGCAGCAACATTGAAGTATGACGAGTGCCGGCTCAATGGGTAAGCCAAATAGGTAACCGGCCTAAGGCCCCCAATGAAAAAAAGCCCCAAAATTTTTAGCGATAGAGATATTCCTGTACCAATAAAAGTATTAATTAAGCCCTAAATATTCACCAATAAATAAAAAGTAGTTTTTTATCAAAGAAAAACTAGTTAAAGAAAAATATTTTCATTGGATGGGTCAATCATTTAATCTCTCATATATAAATGTTAAAAGAACTCATTAATCTTACACTAGTAAATAAATTTATACTCGAATTCTATTTAAAAATATCAAATATATAACTTTATTAAAATTTTGAATCATAATTTTTTAATATTTGGTTACTTCATTTAATGAATAGTGTTTATTTGAGTTATATAGTCATTAAATAATGCAATGAGTTCGTTTTAATTTGTAATATTTTTAAAAAAATAGATTTTAAATAAATAAAAATCAAAAGTTAAATAAATATTCTATTAATATTTAAAGAATAAAAAACGACTTAACTTAAAATTATCACTTTAAACCCCAAAATACTTTGTGCCGGCCTGAGTATAACCAAGCTCTAAGCTCACTGAAAGTCTTTTCAAGGACCCACTCAGGTAAACCACGTATGATGAGACTCTAGCTGTCTATTAGACCACTTTTAAGATTGTGAAGCAAAGCAATGCACGCCCATTGTACCTTTTACTCTTATTTATTGGGTCTTGTGCAATTGTGCTCTCAAGCTCTTCTTCTTCTTCTTCAGTTAGCTACTTGGTTTTCAACAACTTCTTCAAAAGTCCTTAGTCCTTACCAACTTAAACCACTCCATATGCTAGGCTTTAGCTAGAGAGAAGATAGAGATGAGCATGGATAAGAAAGTTGGCATAGTTCCTCCAAAGAGAAAATTGGTGAAGAGGATGATGTTTGATCACATAGTCAAATCCATAGCTACCCTTCTTTGTCCCCATCACCATCTTTCTGAAAACCTCTAAAGATCACCTAAGAAGGTGAAGAATATGAAGATTTTTCCCCATGAAGGTCATCAATTGTCTTCTCGACCATATCCAGATGATCATTATTGAATCACAACGCAAAATGTAATCAACCTAACCTCTATTACTGGTTCCTATTTGTTTTCCTTTCCCCTTTGGCTATGGTCTAAAAGATTAGTCTTAATTGTAGTACTTCATATGATAATTTCGCTGTTCCACTGAATTTCAGCGTGTGGACAGTGGAACACTCGTCTCAGCCAAAAAAAAAAAAAAAAATCATGTGGAACACTTGTGTACCATATATAATTATAATGGCAGTCCCTATCATTGGACAGCATGTTCATTTACCATGTAAAAAATTAAAAATATAAATTATCTTTCTTGGTTTGAGAATTTCGTCCTTAAAGTGCTCTTTTTTTTTTTTTTTACAAGTTTTATTATGTTCTTTCTTTAAGTCGTGAAACACACAAAACAAAGTGTTCTTGCCTTTTAATTTTATTTTACTTAGTGTTGAGGGCTTTTTTTTGGCTCATATGGCATTACTTCATTGGCAACTCATGCCACATCAACATATTATTGATTTTTTGGGTAAATATCTTTAAAGTCCAAAATAAGCTCATATATCATTCAACTACATGAATTGGGTTCACATGGCGCGTGAGATCTTACTTTAAGAGGCGGATTCATAATCCACATTTCATTTTCATCAATTGGGATCATAACTCATGATATCATCAACATCAACATATGGATCGAGCTCACACAATGAATCAAAACTCATGGCCCATATTACCTCTGTTACACTCATGGCAAGCAGCTTCTTTAACAAGAGCCCATATTTACACAAAATGACAACAAAACCCAAGGTATGTCATCTCATTTTCGGCTTATGATCCAAGCTCATTAGTTTCTTTAGGGAAACTTTGGGAGTCATGGTTTGGAGGGCCAAGAGGTATGTTCAGTAAAGTTCCAGTGGTTTAAAGTTGATAAAAGAGACATGTTACTTGGCATGTCTTCTCCAACTCCCTAAACTCTGACGAGTCCGTGTGTAGCGGGTAACATATGGTAAGCATCTCTGATCACATAGCACTTAAAATTATAAGACTCCTCATTGCTCTTTTCTTAAAACTTAACATTCATCATATGACAAATACTCAATATCTTTAGTCATCTAACTGCTGAGAAAATAACTGTTCATTCAATCCCCAACTGTGGCTATACAAATTTAGAAATTTCATTATATTATTCTACATAAATCTTATTACTACTTTTAACTAAAATCCAACTCAAACACATGGCCTAATCTGATTGGCTATCTTTAATCTCTAACTATATACAAAATACTCATGATATCTCTAATACCCAGCTGCTGTCTGCCACAATTAAACCATATATTTCTCTACTAGCTGCCAGAGCAGAGCATTAAATACTCTTCTTACTCACCAAGATTATGTTACAACACAATGAGACATTGACTAAATCTCTAAAACTTCATTAACTTTCAACCAATCCTTTTATTACTTGCTAAAAATGTGTTGTAATAGAACCTTGAACCAAAAACACAAACACCAAAAAAAGGAAACATTTCCAGTTGAATCCCAGCAGTATATTCAGCACTTGACACTTAACTGGAAGTGATATCATCAGCCATTTAATGCTAAAATCCTAGTAACCAGCTGATATACCCAAAATAGCAAGATACCCTTGAAAGAGATTTTACCATTTTCAGCCAAATCCATGAAATGAATGCTAAATGTCCTCTACAGCAGTTTGAAATTACCTAGTTGACCTCATCTGCTTCTACCTAAAGTAACAACTGTCTTATGACAATTGTGACAGCTATCTCGTGAAAGCTATCACAGGTTTTCCTGACAGTTGAGGTAGCTTTTACAAAACAAATGTAACAGCTGACCCAGCAGTCTTAGCATTACTGATTTTCCACATTTGGCTAAAACCAAAACCAACTAAAGTAACTATTTTTTTTTGCCAAAATACCTTCCTTTTCTACTGTTCTTTCCCCAGCAAATGTTACCCAAAATAGCAAGAATATCTTAAAGCTAAACATACCATTTTTGGCCAAATCTTAAGATGGATTCTCTGAAAATTCATTGATATTTGGGACAAATTTTAGCTGATATTCTTTGCTAAAATACCCCCTCAGCTCTAAAGGAGACCCTTCATCAACACCTCAAGGGGGACACCAATAGAGAAAAACTCTCTCATAAACTTCTCTCTCCCTCTAATGATCTTCTTAAGCTCTCAATGAAGTTCTGAGCTTCTAAGTTTTTAGTTTCTAAATTAGGAACTAAACTCTTCAGCCCTTAGCTCATAAATGCCCTTTATAAGCCTTCATACATCCTTCAGCAGAAGATCCTAGCAATAAATCCCAGCAACTTTGCTAAACACACTACAATACTATTACTCTCTTATACTCATTATCTCACTCTCCATATTCTGAAAATACATATATTTTGCTGCTCATATCTCTAAACATTTCTTTCTTCACTTCTCTTACACAATCTCATACACATTTACTACACCATTACATATAAAACACCACAACTCTTCTAAGTTCCACTCTCTCACTCTGAAATTCTACTATTTTGGTGCCCATAAACACATCTTAATACTCTTCTCCACCTATCTTATAAAAGTCATTCTCATGGAAGGCACAAACTTCTAATATTAAAACCCTTCTCCTAGAAGGCACCAAAATCTCATATCAAAACCCTTCTCACAGAAGGCACAAATTTATCTTACATAAAGCCCTTCTCATCATTGTCAATGGAAAAACTCATTTAAGTGCATGATAAGAGGAGCAAGCTTAACCAGCCTTTACACACAGTTGGACATACTCTCTCTCCCTCCAGTTGCACCCATTTTCCCCCCTCAATCTTGAAGTTATCATGGCAAACTTCCTCTCTAGTGCTGGGGTCACTCTACTGAGATATTATTAACTCGCAGAAGCTGTACAGCTGGGGCTACAAATCATGCAAAGATAAGTGACTTCGCTTCCATATCTTTAAATTTACATCATTGAATACATGATTATTTCACATTTAAATACATATTACTTTATTTCAACTACTATTACAACTATTAACCAAGGCTTAAACTCATTTAAATGCATGATAAGAGGGGCAAGCTTAACTAGCCACTACCACCGGCACTCTGCTGGGATATTATCAACTCACAGAAGCTGTACAACTAGGGGTACAAACCATATAAAGATAAGTGACTTCGCTTCCATATCTATAAATTTATATCACTGAGTACATGATTACTTTACCTCTAAATACTACTATATTTCAACTGTTATTACAACAACTAATCAAATCTATCATGTTAAAAGCATATTATATATTTATTCGACCATTATCGTGATTCTTAGACTTTGACTTTAATGGTTTTGTAGGCTTAAAAAAATACGTTGGTAGCCATTGGACCACATGGCCCAATGTTGAGTTCCGAAGGCAACTCCCCAAAAAGAATCCGGACCTAGTAAGATCATCCCTCCAATAGACCACACATGGCCGAGGAACCGAAAAAGGCCCCCGAACACTTAACTAATGGAACACAAACTAGGTGTTTTTAGTTTGCACCATACTTGTGGAACATGATATCGTTTGTCTCGAATGCCTAAATCTTAACCTTTTATCTGTATTCATAAAAAATGATAGAGATTAAAATTTACCAATCATGATTACGATGATATGATCACGTTGAGATTAGAGACACCATACAATTTTAAATACAAATCCAAGTATACTTTTGGTCAAGGATATTATTTTTTATAAGAATATAAGCTGAAAGTAGAATATATGCTTAAAAGACCAATAAAAACAGTGCAAGTAAGCAAATAAAGGTCACATATGGACCCAATTAGAGCAAATTAGTCAACAGTCTCTCTCTCTCTCTCTCCAATTTTATTAGTAGAAATTTACCCACCATTATGCTATGTTTGGAAGTTTGGAGGGAGAGGAGAGTAGAGGAGAATGGTAATCCTCCACCTTGTTTAGATATTTTTAAAATCAAGTAAATGGAAGGGGAATAATTAGTTTTTTTTTTTTTTTTTTATAATTTGTAATTTTGTTAATATGATAAGGGTAAATTTGGTAATTCATTTGATCAAGTATTTCTATACTCTACTCTCCCTCCAAATCTCTCCAATTTAGGAAATTAAAAATGAAGAGTTAGAACCCCTTCAAACCCCTATTCTCTTGAAAAACATTCAAATAAGATAATTTAACTTACTCTCTCTCAAAAAAAAAAAAAAAAAACTTCTCTCCCTCCCCTCTTCTCTACTCCAAGGTTTTGAAACCCCGATCAGACTATACAGTCCAATCGGGAAAATCTTGAACTGTTCATTTTTGCAGATCTTTTAGCTTCAAGAACCGCTCTATGGGAAAAAAAGTAGGGATACATGTGAACTGTAGTCGGACCTCACGGTTTTGAGAACTATGATCAGACTGCTTCTCATAGTTGCCTACTTCCCTTTGAATCTGAACCTTTTAAAAATAAAAAATAAAAAATAAAAAACACAGAGAAAAACAAGCTTTAAATTCTAGAACCGTGATCAGACCACTTGGCCGGCATGCATTGGACTTTTTTCAGATCTAGAACCAAAAGATTTGTGAGGGAAAAGAAAAAAAAACAAAAACAAAAACAAAACAAAACAAAACAAAACAAAAATACAAACTGAGAGGAAGAAGATGACAAAGTGGGGGTTGTGTGAAGTTGAAATAGCAAGTTAGCAACCCAGCACAGATCGCCAGTTACAACCTTCATCTTCATCTTCTGCTTCTATTTCTTCTTCTTTTTTCTTTTTGTCCTTCTTCTCTTTCTTCTTTCCGTGGAGACTGTTGTGGTTTCTCACATTCTCTCTGTTTGGGTTTGTTTTGAATTCTTTTTTATGTTTCCAAAGCTCCTTCATGTGACTTAGCATTGGTTCACGTGACTTGGCATTGGGAAAGAATCTAGAGCCCTACACATGACTTGGCATCAGGAAACAAGAAAACTTTTGATTTTTGAAATTGGCAAAATGTTTTAGCCATTAGATTTGCAGCTTTGAGCCTGTGATGTGACTATTGATAGATTGATAAATAACAAATAAAATATTATAAGTACTCTTAGTTAATATTTACAATTTTTTTTAAATAAAAAAAATATAGTATTATAAAATATTTCACAACTTTTTGGTCACAATTATAATGTAGCAAAATTTGAATGGTAGGAGAAAAGTAGTGAGTCAACGGATACAATTAAGTATATAATAATTATTAAATAATTATTTTAATTTAAAATTACTAAGTGTCCTTCTAATTCCTATATTATTACAATATGAGTTTAACTAATCAACATATAAATAAACAAAGAAATATTATATCTATGTATGCTTAGGATATGATATTTCTTATTTGTCCTATGAAAGTTATGATATAAAAAAATATATTTGAAAGATAGATTTCTATATTTAATTGGGTCATTTAATTTAATTTTTCCATTTATACTAATTTAATATATTTATTTATATTTAAATAATTATTAAATTAATTATGTCGTTATCATAGTTCGACCCCGGTTCAACCTCGGTTCAACCTTAAAAACCTTGAACATCTCCCTTTTACGGTTCAATGAACGGTCCGGGTCTGAAAACCTTGCTTAACTCCCCTTTACTCCCCTTCCATCCAAACAAGCTATTAGTTATTTTCTTTTGAAATGGAATAAAACTTATTCACATGGACTTGTGAAAACAGAAATGTAAGTGAGGAACATTAATTTAAAAGTTTAGAATAGTGTAAATTTCACTATAAAATTTACAAGATACATTGTAATAATTATTATTTAAAAAAAAAAATACTATAATTAATACTAGAAGTTGTAATAGATCAATTATTCTTCTATATTTGTTTGGTGCTAAAACACAAATAACGTCATAAATCTGTCTTTCATAAGTAGATATAACATGGCTTGATGATTGACTGAAGTCATATCCAATCAAATTTCTTAAAATATCCTATATAATTATATAAATATACTCTTTGTGAATCTCGCTTAACATTCAATTAGNTAATTGTTAAATTCTAAAAATAACAATTCGCTTGCTTAGATAAAAAAATTATATATAAAATAATTTTGATTTTTATAATAACAAATTTTTCATAAAAAACAGTTAATACATATTTGAATTTAAAATTTATATATATATATATATATAGAGAGAGAGAGAGAGAGAGAGAGAGAGAGAGAGAGAGAGAGATCATAAATAATTTCATTAATATGTTTATATTTATAGAAATAAATAAAGTTTTCAATATTAATTGTATCATATTCGGCCTCGATTTTCTTGCAAAAGGCTCAATTTGACTCAGAAAACTTCGACCAACATTATTCCCTCAAAATCATTGCAAATGGGATTAGTGGAATCAATTAATTAGGACAATTAGATGGAATGAAACCCAGATCAGTGATTAGAAGCATGGTTTTGAAACTCAGACCATTTAATGAACCGGGAAAGGGAGAGGTTCAAAGTTTCTGAGGTCATACCGAGGTTTAACCAAGTTCAAACCATAATGTGTCATTTAAATTTTTTTTAATATATTGGATACTTAAATTAGTATATATTTATTAATTTTTCATTCCTGACCAACAAGATGTGCGTGGCCCAATGGTTTGCATGCAGGACATGTTATTTCACTTGTTGAGAGCAAGTTCAAGTCCTGCCAATAAAAACAATGACTAGAGGCACTAAACCCTAGCTTGGGTGATTGTTGAACTAACTTTAGCTACAATCAACCGAGTCCAACCAAGAGTGACCCAAGGTCCAACCACTTCAAAGCCCCAAAGAAATGTCCAAACCCATGTTTTCATGATAAAACCATGTCCCGAGACTTTTTTTACCAAGGTTAACGTGATTTGACCACGATTGATCAAAGCTTAACCAAGATCTCATTAAAAATCAAACTTCCTAGCATTTTGTGAAATTAGATTTAACAAATGTAAGAATAATCAAAATTTTAAACTAGGGACTCCAAAAATTAAGATGTAACGATTTACAAAGTGACAGTAATCATTAACTTTGTTTTACTAGCTATGAATGGTTTCATGAAGGGGTCAGATGCTAATATAATAGGGTCTTGTGATAAATATTTGATTTAATAAAATCTAGAATGCAATCATAATTTTTTAGTAGAATAAATTTTTGTTGATGATTACTTTGGTCTTGTCATGTGTTGATAGGAGGCCCAGGGCTCATTAGAGCTAAAATTTTTATTTTCCCTTTAATCCCATAGCAAGCCAAATGACATGACTAAAGCCCGTTTGGACTGGCCCATTAGCTGATTCATTATATGTTAGACATATAAAAGAAATGAGTTATAGTTATTTAAAAAAAAAAAAAACCTGAAGACAGGATCACTGTTGCTTTATTTACATGCCTACTTCAAGGAAGAGAAGAAATTTTCTCTTCCAATAAGGGACACAGCTAGGGTTTGTTGATAAGGAGAGTACACTCTATTGGGATCCTAGTGATCATTGATGAAGATCAAGACGTTCTCAAGATCAACAAGCTGCAACTTTAATATTGTTTTGAAATCTATTGCATGGCCCTTTCCAAGATATCCAAGTACGTACGTACCAGGTTTCTCCAACAGAAAACATTTTTATTTTTAATTCACAATGGTTATGAACTAACATACAAATAGCTTGGTGTTAGATGAGTCAGAGGAATCGAGAGAAGCCAATTCCTCATTCAACTGTGTATTGGTATTGGTACTAGTAGTAGTGGGACTGGTTGGTCTTGTTCCTTGACTTTCCATTTTCTTCGACGGCACATGTGCTGACGTCTCCCTCTGACGACAGGAGGAACTCTCAGACTCACTACTTGAGCCTGAACCAAACACCGTCGTAGCCCGCTCCTTCGCGGACCGACGACTGATCACTCGACATCTACCTACAAGTGACGGGTGTAAACTAAGCACCTAGGATGACGACCTCACTTTGAAAAGAAGAAGAAATTGAAAGCATGCGAGAAAGGAAGGGAAACTTACAAAGTTCTGGAGTGACGGTTGAAAAAGCAACGGCGGGAACTTTGAAGAGCTGACGGAATATGGGCGACGGATGTGCTCTCCAGAAATCAGGTGATGAAATAGTGAAAATGAGGAGAGGGGACCACAATATATATAAGCTAAACGCACGGAAGACGAAGCGACGCCCGCGTCAGACACGGAGCCAATCCAAGCACGCCACCTGTCCTTGCATTTAATGTTAAATGGGTCAGCAGTAATGATTCTTCTCTTGATCAAAGTGGCAGGCAGTGACGAATGCAAACTCCATAACCCGTCAGGAACAGCCGACGGAGATATGGAGTAGGGGGCAACTGATATGGAAGAATTACACGCAGGTACCATGAGCCCAACCCGTCAGCTTTTGCTCTGGCTGACGGGTCCTCTATGACATGCTAGGCGCGAAGGAATGCATGCTACCTAGGTTAAACAAAACCGACGGGCTGAAGTCCCTAGGCTGCTGAACAAAGCATAAAGGCTGACGGTAACTTAGCTGAAGGGAAGTACAGGCTGACGGCTGAAAGGCTGACGGTTCCATAAAGAACATAACTTGGTCATCACGCATGGGTCTTAGGAAATTACTTGTATTCCACGCCCAGTATCAGAGTCCTATAAGGAAAGGATTCCGCAATCTACGCATAAGGACTCCTATAAGGAAAACTTCTACTCCAAGGAAGAAAGGTCCACCCTCTACTACTAAAAGCCCAATACCCTCATAAGCCGAGGTACGCATAATTAACCCCTCTCTAGCACTCTAGAGTTGAAAGAAGTTCTAACTTGACCTTCGGAGGGTATTTGGCCGGCACCAACCGGTGCTCTCTGTGAGGCCTTTCCTTTTTGTTGTGCAGGTGTTGTTTGAGCGTCATGCATCGTGCAACTCACTGGTGAAGTTTACGGCATCATCATTTATGTATTATTTTTATAATTAATGGTTGGGAAAGTTAGGGTTTTTTTTTTTTGGTGATAATTTGAGAATTAAATCTTGAATATTTTCGTTAAATTCTAAAAATATCATTTGGAAAGTAAATATTTGAATTTTAAAATACAGGTTGAAAATGAAACATTTAGAAATACTGAAATAGTAGTTGAGTTACAATTTCATTCCTATCCAATCTGTGACATACATGATATTAAAAAAAAATGGAGCTTGCAAGATATATTTAAATCTTATTATATATATATATATATAAGATGAAATCCGTTTTCATTGAATCCTTTGATTCATTTTTTAATTTTATTATTTTTTTAGAATGATTTTTTATTTTTATTTAGATGTAAGAAATATAATATTTATAAATAAATAAATGATATGTGTTGCATATTTGACTTTAAATGGGAGAGAATTGAAAAGGATNGTTTTGTTGTTGATCAAAATCAAAAGGGAGTGTTCGTAAATTTGATGTGGTGGGCACTGGGGCTTCTTGCTGCTTTATTGTTGTTGTTCTTCCATGTCAGTTTTATTTCTTCGTCTCTGTAATCCTTTGCGGGCTTTAATTCTTCTCAGAGTTCCTCAGGAGAGCAGAGAACAGGAAGAGGAAGAGGAAGACTTTGGTTTGTGTGTTATGACTGTTTCTTTAAATGGGAGAGAATTGAAAAGGATCGTTTAATATATATATATATATATATTAAATTATATATATAGTGAATTCTGTGCATTGCACATGACATTTTTATTGGTGGTTGAAAATATCAAATTAGAGCATTGTTTATTTGTTATGGGAATGGATACCCTCAAATTTCACTTATTAGGATTTTTAAGAAAAGAAAAAGAAAGAGTAACATAAAACACTATCAGTTCAAACTTCAAACAGGAGTACCCCTCTGAATTCTGATAGGATTTTTGTGCAGATCAGACTGGCACAACCGTTCCTTGGGTCCAAAAATTTGGCCCCAAAGTACTGGGCCTAGTGTACTACATCTTTGTGTTAGATCGCCATGCTTGAGTTGCCCAGTACAAGAGCCTGCTTACATTTCATGGCCCAAGAAAAGAAAGTAAAATTATTTTCCAGGACCAAAAACAAAAAAAATTTAATTGTTTTGGCCAAAGATTTGGAATTTCTTAAACAATGAGCTTTTAAATTATCAAACAAAAAAAATTCTAGACATGGTTGTATTGCAAGGATATCATACAAATAACAATTTTGTTTCTAACAACATTTCCTCTTGAAGCAATATTGGAAAATGTTTGAAAAGTATATAGAATATGAAACAATTATTTTTTTTTTATCCCCTTTCCTTTTGAGATGGTTATAAATACTTACACTCACATCCCTGGCTCCCCCAAGTACTTAGGAGGGATACCAATTCGCTCAAATGGTGTGGTGGTTTTCTCTCCTAATTGAAAACAAATAAATTGAAAAGTTCTGTGAACTGCATCATGTAGATGAAAATTGATAGGTAGAAATTCTTGAAGTAAAGCTGACAAACCTATAGTAGCAGACGACGTTGCTTACATGCCGTAAACGACTCTAAAAAGCTGACGACCCATCTCAAAGACTAACCGGCACACCTGACGGTCGTCAAAGTATGGAATAGAAACGATCATAATGCGTTGATGAACAGCAAAACTGACGGGATGAAGCTAACGGGTTCAGTATAACTTGGTCTACACACATAGGTATATAAGGAAATATTTAGCGCCCCACGATCAATCCTAATCAAGAAGACTCCTATAAGGAAAGGATTCTGCAAGATACTTATTAGAACACTCAATCACGAAAGTAGTATATAAAGTTTTTTAAACAGGCTTATAATATATTACATAACCAGAGTACCACTACAAATTGTCTAACCTTTGTAGTAGTAGCCTATTTTATATATAATGAAATAGTAATACTTATTAGAACAATTACTTATAGGTTGAAAATGAAACATTAAGAAATAATGAAATAGTAGTTGAGTTACAATTTCATTCCTATCCAATTTGTGGCATACATGATATTAAAAAAAATGGAGCTTACACGATATATTTAAATCTTATATATATATGTGTGTGTGTGTGTGTGTGTAAGGACTAGATTTGACCTTTAGTCCACAAACAGTGGAACAGTTGAACAATGGATGATGGCCCAACAAGCCCAACACAATAAATTTGTTAGAGAATGGATTATATAAGAGAGTAGCTCAATACATCAAGTATAGACCTTAATTGTTCGGATTCAAGCCAAAAAGACAAACACAATGTTAAGGAAAGCTCTCCTCAGTCGTACCCAAGGATGAGGTGTTCTTATATTTACTCAAGTTATCTAATACAAGGTGTTATTTTCTTTCTTTTCTTCTTTTTCTCCCTCAAATTACATGCCTCCTTTTTCACGAGGGCCTTTCCCTTATATAGTACTGTTCCTTTCAATCCCAGCCTTCCACTTATTGATCATGTAAGTGATCTCTTGGATGCTTGTCTCATCAAAAACCTCATAGAAACTTTGTTAGTAACTGTGAACTGAAATATCTTTGTTTAGGGGTAGGGCTGTAAACAAACATAGCTATTCATGAACAACTCAGGCTCGACTCGATAAAAAGCTCGTTCATGATCATTTGTTTACAAATTAGCCAAGCTTGAGCCTTAGTTTTAGGCTTGTTTGATAAACAAGCTGAGCTCAAACAAAAAAAAAAAATGTTCGTGAACAATAGGGCTTGATACAAAACATGCCAAGGTTAAGCTCGTTTATAGCTTGATATATATTTACTAAATAAACTTATTATTATGCCATTACACATATGTTTTGGAATGTTAATATATAGTTTGTTTATTCATATATATATATATATATATATATGTTTTGGAATGTTAATTTATTTAGATTTGTGAAGATTATAGTTGTACGAATAACAAATGTGGATGTAAAAATTGTATTTTGAACAATTACTCAAGCTATAGACAATAATGATGATGGATGGATTTAATTATGTAAAGTTGTAATTTGAACAAATTCTAATCATGGGTGTTAGAAGCATGATAAAATGAGTATATTATATATACATACTATATATATATATATTATAGTTTACTTGATTTTTGGTGATATAAGCATTTGATGATGCAATTTTTTTGGATCCCCAGCTAAAAAGCTTGACTTGACTAATTAATCAAGCCAAGCCAAGCCAAACTCAAGATTTTTGGAATTCTCACAAGCTCGAGTTCAAACATTGTTTTTAGGCTTGTCTCAAGTTCAAGCCAAGCTTGAGCATTTGATTTTTATTGACAAGCCAAACTCAAATACACACTACTCGGCAAAGTTTGACTCGTTTACAGCCCTACTTAGGGGTCATTTTCACATAAATACGGCCAGTTGATTAGTGCAGAGTATTTAATGCGGTGGTAGCAGTCTTCTTTCAGATATTTTCTTAAGTTATTGTGGCTCATTTCCTGAAGCTTATGCTCAGAATTATGGTTACCCTTGCACGGTACCTCTAGGCGATCGGGCTCCAACCTTCCATAATGCTTTCTTGAGGAAGTTCGGATCCTTGAGAGACATCATCGATCTGTTCACTATTAATTGTCCTTGTCCTCGACCCATTGACCATATTTATTTCATCCTTGCGAACCTATATGTCCTCGGCATGGCCATGGCCCAGCACTCCTACTTGGCTCACTTATCCCACAATATATATAAGATGAATCCCTTCTCAATGAATCCTTTGATTCATTTATTATTTTATTATTTTTTTTTGAATAATTTTTATTTTTATTTAGATGTAAGACTTAATATTTATAATAAATAAATGATATGTGTTGCATATTTGACTTTAAATGGAAGTGAATTGAAAATGATCGTTTAATATATATATATATATATATATATATATATATATATTTTATATATTATAGTGAATTATGTGCATTGCACACGATACTTTTATTGGTGGTTGAAAATATCAAATTACAGCATTGATTATTTTTTATGGGATTGGATACCCTCAAATTTCACTTATTAGGATTTTTGTGCAGATCAGACTGGCATAACCGTTCTTTGGGTCCAAAAATTTGGCCCGAAAGTACTGGGCCTAGTGTACTACGTCTTTGTGTTAGACCGCCAAGCTTGAGTTTCCCAGCACAAGAGCCTACTTACATTTCACGGCCCAAGAAAAGAAAGTAAGATTATTTTCCAGGACCAAAAACAAAAAAAAAATTTAATTGTTTTGGCCAAAGATTTGGAATTTCTTAAACAATGATTTTTTAAATTATCAAAAAAAAAAAAAAAAAATTCTAGACATAGTTGTATTGCAAGAATATCATACACGTAACAATTTTGTTTCTAACAACATTTCCTCTTGAAGCAATATTGGAAAATGTTTGAAAAGTATATGGAATATGAAACCATTTTTTTTTATCCCCTTTTCTTTTGAGATGGTTGGAAATACTGACACTCATATCCCCGGCTCCCCCAGGCAGTTAGGGGAGATACCAACTCGCTTAAATGGTGTGGTGGTTTTCTCTCCTAATTGAAAACAAATAAACTGAAAAGTCTTGTGAAATGCATCATGCAGATGAAAATAAAACAAGAATTGGTTGTGGAGAGCAATCAAACTATATAAGTAGGTGGCAAGAACAAAAAAAAAAGAGGTGAATATCAAGGTGCGGCACTAAGTCTTTAATAATTATTTTATTTAAGACTTGAACCAATTTCATGAATGCAAATTATCCTTCGCCATCATATTTTTTTTTATACACACACTCAAATACAACAATCTTTTTCTCTTTTGAGGAATTACAACTACAATATTACTATAACTTCTTCAACTAAAAAATATTTATGCCGAAACAAATAGAGTCTAGAATACAAATACTAATAGGTGGGTTATAATATACTTTAGAATTAGATGAACAGTAAGTTGTTTAGAACAAATTAATACGTGGTTACATTATGCTTCTTTATATCCGATATTTGGCATATAGAATTGTTCACATACAGTACAAGTATTTTGCCTTTCCTTAAAATATACTACATACAGGGAGAAGGGAGAATTAGTGGATAAGGGAGTGTGGCCCATAAGCCTTGTTGTTATTTTCAGTCCACCATCAGCGGAAAAAGTACACTTCTTAGAGTAAACCAGCTACCAAACCTTAATTGCTAACGTACATTTGGTCTACAGTCTATATCCTTATATGGTTATTCTAATTACTCTTAAAGTACTTATTAATAATTTATTTTAAAAAAATTTTGATATCAATTTTATGAGAAATAAAAAAATTGTCAAAATATTAATTATTTTTTTTTTTCATAAAATTTTTCTTTAATAAATTATTAATGAGTGTTCTAAGGACATCCGTTAACATTTCTCGACTCTTGACTCGAACACAAGCCGCAATCCTACATACCACAACTGGCTCAGTTTCAACGTGGCAATCCTTGATAGTTCCACGAAGTCTTTTTACGGCCTTCTAGAAAATTCATACCAAAAAAAAAATTTCATAAAATTTGGAGCCTCACGTTTCAGTTCCTTTTTCGTGTCTCTCACGTGGACTTCTCAGTATGAGCAAAAAGGATAGATGGCCCACCGTTTAACTTAAAAGATAATTTAATAATATAATTTTTCAAAAACTAAAATAAAATAGTATAATTTTCTCTACTTTTGTATAGGAATATATTTTATTTTATACAATCATTTTTCAAAAATACTCATATTAAATTATTTATTTTATATTACATTTTATTAAAATATTATTTATTTATCAATTTTTTTTACTCTCTCAAATCATCTTCCTCTTTTTAAGAAAATGAGTAAAGAATTATTAAAAATGGATTTACGTATAAATAGTAATAGTGTATATTTACACGGTTATTGTAATAACAAGAAGAAGACCTGTCCTTATTATTTATTTAGAAGCAAAATATGCAAAAACAGACTGCAAAAATAAAATTTACACGAAAAACTAGGTAAAAAGCACCTGTGATGACGTCATCAAGATGACGTTAGCTAGGGCTTATGTGGATATTGACGTGGTAGTGATGACGTCAACAGGTGACCCAACGATGCGTGGGGCACATGAGGCATGTGGTTTAATCTTCGTCGAAGCTTTGGATGGCGTGTGAGGATTCCGATAAGGCCGATTCTTTTCTGATAATGTAGATCGGAGAAGGACAATTTTGATGACGGTGGTAGTAAGATGATCGGAGCAATACTGAAGGCGCGTGAGACACGTGGTAAACCTTCCGAATCTTTGACTGGCACGTGGTAGCGCATGGAGGATCAGATGATGATGATTCCAGCAGCTTTGTGTAGATTGGTTGAAAATCTACACATTGATATGTCTTACGTCTTAATCGGAGGTCCGATGTGGAAGATCCGACGAAGGCAGTGATCTTGGTGGCGATGATCAAACTTCTGGCGGTGAAGATTCAACCTTGGGCACCTTTGACAGTGGTGGAGCAGTCAGGAGAGGGCACATAAAAGGTTTACTGGCTGAAGAATTCCAGACAGCGAAAAATACCAACAAAGACAAGACTGCAAGACACAAGAAATTTGAGCAACGACTTTGATACCATAGTAGAAATATTGAATAATTGTATTATATTTCTCACTGAAAGAATATACACGAGTGCCTTTATATAATAGGCATATGAGTGCAGTACAAGTAAGAATGTGTGCTATGCAAGTAATTTAGTTGGGCCTAAAGCCCACAACACTATACACATTAACAACTCGCATGCAATGAGATTTCATGGTGCGAGCTCAAACGAATTTTTGCCGGCTCGAGAGGTCAAACTTTCTGGGATTATGGTCTCGGATTAAGCTTTATATATGAGGAGGCTTCATGGCTCGCTAGAGGAGATTTTGTTGTTCACAGAGGCTTTGCAGTTCGCACTCGAAGTGGATTACTTTGTGTTTGAGCTTGCAGAGATTTCGTAAGGTTTTCACCATATACAGTGGGTCTTTATTAGGTTTTCAATTTGGGGGTAACATACCTCTCATCTTCCTCCTTCTCTAAAGGGGTTGTCTAAGACAATTTTATGAATTGGGTGAGAAGCTGGGCAGCAATGAGAAGAACTGTTTCACAAAAAAAGTCGGGTAGCAAATCGAAGGAATTAAAAAGGCTGAAACTATTTATTATTATTATTATTTTTTTTTTAAAGGGATGATATTGGTTATATAATATTTATAAATTATAATATTTATATTTATTTTTTTTAATATTGCTGACGTGGAAAATTATGGGAGCTTCAAAGACTTCGGTTTTATATATATATAGATGATAATGTAAATATAAACATTTATAGATTGAATGATGTGAGTAATTTTTGAATTTTGTTTTTTATGAAAGAGGTAATTTTTGAACTTAAATGTATAATTTTTTAACACTTTTTTTATTATACATGTACTGATATGAGTGTTATAATATAAGAAGCACAATGGTAGGTAGGGCTAGACCATGGCTAGTAATTGGTCATACTAAGAAGGCCAAGGGCCTATGTTTGAACTTGTTTCTCATATTGTCCAAAAATAGATGGCCCACCACTCCACTTAAAATAGACTCTCTTGTCCATGTTGTCTTTAGTCTTTGAATTTTTATTGTACTACACACAAATTCATAATTTTTATCAAAATTTTCTTATGCAGTAGACTATGATTAATTAATTGTCCGTCACTTTTATTACCAATTATTAAATGGACTTATCATTTTTTTTTTCATCACTCACAATAAGCTATGTAGGAGAATTATGGCAAAAAATGTTAATTTGTTTTTGGTACTAGAGTTTTTTTTTTAAGTCTATACCCACGAAAAGTTGGTTAATTGGCCATACTACCTAGTTATTTACAGTTGGACATGATGACTAGCTACTGGGGCTAAAGATTAGTTGGGTTAGATGGTAAGCCATGACAATCCTCATATCTTCAGCTTAATTGCCTCATATAGAAGACAGCTTTCATGAAGAAAATTTCATCCAAGAAACTTTATAGTAATTGTCAACCTTTTTCTTACTTAACACTTTATTAGCGTGCAAGTGACTAGTGACAGTGAGTTTGCTGATTTGGAACAAAAGAGATATGATCATCTAATTGCTAATAGGTTTGAAATATATTATGAGATGTGGTTCAAAGAGAAGGAGAATAAGAGATTAATTCCAATTACTAATGGTTTCAAATAAGGTTCACCATATATTTGAAAACAGTAGGCCAAAAGCAATAATTGAAGGTTGGTTGTTCCAAACAATCTAAACAAATTAAAACCATGCCAATGGGCTCTAGGCTAGTTTGCATCCGAATCTCTCTTTGTGATCTTGTATGGTGGGGCATTTCTACAAAAACTAAGACCATGGACCACAAAATAATCCACATGGGGCATATTCCCAATGTTCTTGTTGTGATACTTTGACTATTTACATTCATTTTTAGGAGAAAATAATGTTTTTCTTACTAGAATTTTTTTTTTTTTTGTTAGTCTATTCCCACGTAAAGTTGGTTAATTGGCCATGCTACCTAGTTATTTACAGTTGGACATTATGACTAGCTACTGGGGCCAAAGATTAGTTGGGTTGGATGGTAAAGCATGACAATCCTTATCTCTTCAGCTTAATTGCCACATATAGAAGACAGCTTTCATGAAGAAAATTTCATCCAAGAAACTTTATAGTAATTGTCAACCTTTTTCTTACTTACACTTTATTAGCGTGCAAGTGACTAGTGAGTTTGCTGATTTGGAACAAAAGAGATATGGTCATCTAATTGCTAATAGGCTTTATATATATTATGATATGTGGTTCAAAGAGGAGAATAAGAGATTAATTCCAATTACTAATGGTTTAAAATAAGGTTCACCATATATTTGAAAACAGTAGGCCAAAAGCAATAATTGAAGGTTGGTTGTTCCAAACAATCTAAACAAATTAAAACCATGCCAATGGCCTCTAGGCTAGTTTGCATCCGAATCTCTCTTTGTGATCTTGTATAGTGGGCATTTCTACAAAAACTAAGACCATGGACCACAAAATAATCCACATGGGGCATATTCCCAATGTTCTTGTTGCGATAGTTTGACTGTTTACATTCATTTTTAGGAGAAAATATATCATATCTGTATCGGTATATGTTTCTTCCCTTTTACATAGAGGTGGACCTCACATACTCTATGTGAGAGGGAAGATACATGCATTACATGAATGGTATACCTTCTCATTTTTTAGCTGTTTAAACTTCTTGAAATCATTATCACGGTTATTCTTTGTCAATATCATGTCTTTTCTTTCTTTGGTATAACGAGCTTGCTACCTACTACATCATTGACACTATATGCTAACACAAGCCATTAAATTTCTTTGATTTCTCACTAGAATATTTTAGTTGGTGTTATAGTATGCAGCTCATTTATTTATGTTGTGCTAATCCATTACCTTTTTTTTGTAGTTGTAGGTCACAATATTTTTGTTGGATAAGTTTTTCTTGGTCACAATTAGTTTGCTATCAACATTTTTCTTTAAAAATTACATTTACCCGAAGAGAATATTCTTGAATTATGCCTTCTAAACTACTCTATAAGTTGCTTTTGTAAATGCTTTTAAAGAAGTAGAGAGGTGGAATTGCACGTATTATTGTCAAAAGAGTCTCCAAACAGCCATTGCAGCTCATGACGATGTGGACAGTCAAAAATGATGGTGAAGTTTTCAATTATGCAACTAAAAAAATAGTCGGATAATTGTTGTCTTTCAATCCACTAATCGCCATTGACGAATATATCAAAGTTAAAATTTTCCGTTATGATTGGAGAGCATTCAAAATATTTCTTATTAACCACTAAATGGATATAGTTAAATGTTAATTAACCCCTATGTTTTATATTTCTAAATTTTGGTTTGTTTCAGTTTGATATCTGTCTCCTGACCCCAATATGAGATTATTTCTCTACTTTTTGAAGTTTTAAAACTAAAACTTAAATTTTAGGTTTGTAAAAATTAACAACCCATACTAATATTACTAATGATGATAGTAATAATTTCTAATGTATATTTTTCTTTCAAGCTTATAAATAAAGAGAAATATTAATCTAATATAATACAAGAGTATAATCTGATACAAAATTATTTTTGTTTCAGTAAATAAAACGAAATAATCAATGAAATGGAATTATAACTTTGAGATAAACTAATCTTTTACTAAGGTCATTCCTATGAATCGCATTTTTTTTTTTTTTTAATACTTTGGTTCTTAACTATTAGGTCTATGAAACAACAAACGGTTTATCATAATATTAGATACCTTCTCAAAAAAAAAAAAAAAAAAAAAAAAAATATATATATATATATATATTTTATACTTTGATTCTTAACTATTAGGTCTATGAAACAATAAACGGTTTATCATGATATTAGATGGTATAGGGGCCTTTTTTGCGTCGCGGGTTGGACTGAGCTGCCTCCTGCGGTGATGGGCCCGAGTATTCTGAGTAGGAGAGTTGAGACCGGCCCAACTGTAACTCACTTTGGGTCTTCTTGTGCACAAACTAGGCCTCGTCTGCCAGGAGCGTTCTTACGGCAGGCAGAACTGTTGCAAATGATTTACGGCAAGCAGATAAAACAATAGCAAAGGAACAAAAATACAGTGACCTTTTCTTAATGAAAAATAACCAAGTAATCTCTATTTTATATCAATCACAGTAATGGCAATGGCAGTTATAACAATAGCTTTACAAAAGAGATAGAGGATTAAGTGATGATATGAGTTAATCGAAAATAAATGTCAAATCAGGTTTGGGTCCGTGGGGGCAAAGACCAAGGAGGAAGAACGCCTCCTCTCAATGAAACTAATCTCTCAGGAAAAGATCCTGCCGTAGAGATTAATGACTTTGAGGGAACTTGACCTAAATGGTTGGTGCCCAAAGGATTCTCTTTTGTTTGCTTATCTCAAAGAGAGTAGGATTTCGAGGGGGAAAGAAGGAAATCGACTTACTGGTGCATGCCCATTGTCTTATCTCCCTCTGTTTTTTGTTTTCCTTCTTATCTTTTTTCTTTCCTTTGTTTTTCTTTTGTTTTCTCTTTCTTAGTGATACTTTGTTTTTCGATCCCCTCTATAGGGCACAGCAAGGGTCCTTTTATAGGGCCTGCCGCGACTGGATTTTACCACCTTACCCCTTAACTGCTTTTGTTTGGTTTAGGCGTACTTGCCGACCACCAAGGAGTTCGTCTGTGTACCACTTACCCTCATTAGATGAAGGCAGGTTTGTTTTATTTTGTTAGTGCGTCGTGGCATTCTTTCCTACCACGGTGTAAATGCTTTTCTCTCTCCTTTCCTCATGGCATGCACCTAACGGTCCCCCCTCAACTTTGTCTCTTTTGGATGGTTTGTCATCCCAACAGGACGTACCTCCTAAAAGGGATTGGGCAGGAGCCGCGGAATAGATCTTTTTCCCTCTCTCCACCACCAAACCACACCCCCCTTACCTCTTACCTCTGGCCCAAGGCCCTACCACGTCTCATATTGGCTGCGTATAGGCTGGTGGTGCCTGGGCTTTTTTGCGCGTGCTTTCCTGTCATGTATGTTTAAAATCTATCTGCTGCTCATGCGTTTGTCGCGATCTGGTGCTTTGTTTGCACCGTCTTCCACGTTTCTTTGTTCTTTTACATGGGTCGTTTCGTAATTTACTGTTCCTTTTAGGGGCTGGGCTTCATTTGATATTGGGTTTTACATTTCCCTTAGCCCATTTCTTGGTTGCTCTCACGTCCTACCATATTATTCTGTCAATCCTGCTGTAATGACTTGGTCTTGCTGGTCCTCTTTTAGACCTGCCATTTTACTCTCTTCCCTAAATGGTTTTGCATGACCATGGGCTTTCTTACTTAGGGGCTCCTGTGTCCCCTTGGGCATCCTCGGCCTATTTACTTGTTTTGGGCTTCCTCAGCCCATTTACTTGCTTTGGGCTTCCTCAGCCCTTTTCCTAACTTTGTGTTCCCATGGGCTTTTACTTATTTCATTGGGCTTTCCCGGCCCAATTACTTCATACTCATCCTTGGGGTTTGTGGGCCTGCCAACAATTCCCTACTCTCTTTGCATACATTACTTTGAGTCTGTCGCGGCTCATTCTTACTTTTTCACATCATACATTGCCTATGGGTTTGTTATTTTCTCTTTCCAGGCCTTTCGAGCCCACTTGCTTCCTCAAGGCCTATCTATTTATTTTATGGACCTGTGACCCATTATTCTTGCCACTTGGACTTAATGGTTTTATTCTATGCTTGCCACTCATATTTGCTGCCTGTATTGCTGGATTGTGTCTCCTTCCTTTTTTCTTTTTTCTTTTTTGTTTAACAAAAATGACCCTCAACATTTAACCCTTTGAACATATGGAGCATTTTTGCGGTTCATATGTGAATGAAAAAGACCATCTTGTCCTTTTCACTTTCTTTCTTTCTTTTCTTTCGCGGGCTTTTTAAAACTATGGACTTCTTTTCATATATATATTTCTTTTCCTGCTGTGAACAGTGGTAACTCTTCGAATTTTCCAAAATGGCAGTTGCTTTAAAACATAACCGCCGCCTCATTAATTTCATTCTTTTCTCGATGGCTAACCAGTTGCCTCTCTCAATGCCGGTATTAATAACCCAGGTATTTAAGAAGAGAGTCCCTTTCCAATCCAGACATAAACTCCTTCTCTTTCAAAATATCTTATCTATTTCCCTTCCTCCACTGTTTTCTTCTTTTCGAACACCCATCCCCAGTTTACTCCGATCAAGTTCTCTCGCTATGGCACCGATGAAAACTCAAGCCTCTTCCCGCCGTAAAGGGAAAGGTGTTGTTTTCGATCCTCCGGTCGGACAAGAAATGGAAGAAGAGGCCGTGCACTCCGATTCGAACCACTCTGATGAGGAAGAGGCACGATGTGACCCAAATAGAGAGTGCACCCTACTGATCGATCCATGGTATAGTATCAGTCCTTACTTCCCCAAGACTCCTGGTGATTATGTGTTGCTGCAGCCAGGCCACGTGTGGCTCGCTTTTTGCCGGTGAAACCTTGATTTTTCTTAGGCTCTGGTGTCTTCCTCCATCTCCGATCTGGTCATTCATCAAGGCGTCGCGCTTCCTATACCCATCCATTTCGAGTTTGGGTCAGGCACTGCCTCGGGTTGGAAAGAGTGGGTTGATAGCGAGTTATCTGACACAGGTTTCATGGGTTTAGTTCAGAGGGCCGGTGTTCTAAAGGCCGTCGTTCTATCTCGTACTCTTTCCAATTTCTGACACCACTACAACCTTCGTCATTTGGTTCGCCGGTGGTGTGCCACCACTCACACATTCCTCTTCTCTTCGGCGAACTCACCGTTACTCTTGAGGACGTGGCTAATCAATTGCTTTTGGTGATCCTTGGTGACATTGATCCTGCCACCATTGAGCTTTCTCCGAAAGAAGAAGCTATTGAAGTAGAGTTGAAGAAGAGGATGGCTGGAAATGCTAAGTTATCTTACTAGGTTAGTTCTTCTTCCAAATTTTCTGTTGTTGCCCGCCGTGCGGCTTTCATTACTTTTTGGCTTTGCAAGTTTGTCTTTGGGTCCCATCCCCATTATACCATAAAGCCTTTGTATTTTCGTTTGGCCATAAAAATATCTGCCGGAGTGAGTCTGCCGCTGGCGCCCATGTTCTTGGGGCATCTATATGTTCAACTGGATATCCTGCAAAGTGACGAGAGTCAGGCTAGCTCCTGCCATATAGTCACTTCCTCTGTACATAGTACCATCCTACAGTAGTTATTATTCGAGCGTTGTGCTCAATACTTGGCGAAGTGTAGGCCCGTCAGATTTGCTAAAGAGAAGTACCAATCCTGTCCGCAAGTAATTACTGACTTCTGTGGCAAATTCAAGTCTAATTTTCCTCTGGCTTTTCATTGGTTCAGTTTAAAGCCCATCGATCAGTCTGTCGTTGAGTCCTTTAATGAAGGTATTGGTTTTTCCTGGAGAGCTTATAGACATTTGAATTCTGGTTATACTTGCGTTGATTCTTTAATGGGTTCATTTGTTGACACTGTTGGTACTACCACCCCTTTAATTGATTTTGATAAGACTGGTATCACCTATCTGGCAGCCACCAATGCCGGATGGTTGCCCTATTTGTCAGATGAAGGTGTTAGGTTTGTCCATTATCCTGCCAACCGAGTAAGGAGACAATTTGGGGTGGATCAGGATATCCCTGATGACCTCTCGTTCCTCGCAGAGTCTTCTACTTCAGTAGACCTTTTCTGTGGCACACTGCTTTTGATTTTTGGAGATAGCGCTTCAATGCGGTTACGATTCCTGGTTCTCTGAGAGAAGGCCTTTGCACTCCTGCTATGCACGGCTATTGGCAGGCTGTAATGACTTCATTTCAGTAAGAGTTGGCTGGCAGTCACGGGTTCTCTCTCATACCTCCTGAGGGACTTAGCATGGTTGTCTCTCCTAATCCTTGGTTGCTCCTTCCTTCTAGATCTGTGTTGGCTTATGCCAGGAAACAGAGCCGGCCTGCTATCTTTGAATGGGAGGAGGAGAAGCAAAGATGGTATTGGCATACAGGTGATTACCCCTCAAGTTGGGAAAAGAATGTTAAAGTAGTAAACATTCCTACACCAGCCAAGAAAGTTCCTGCCAAACTTAAATCTGCCAGCAAGCCTAAGTCTGCCACTCCTCAGTCTCCCATAGGTGCTCCTCTTGCCAGCAGAACACGAGGCAGTAAGAGGAAGACAACTCCCCATCCTGCGCCTGCCGTTCAGCGAAGAGTACATCACTAAAAAAACTTTCTTTTCCTTGCTTTGTCTTTTAAGTACACATATATACTTCTTCTTCTTTTCGGCTTTTCCTGAATTTTGACATGCTTGCTGACTTCTTTCTTTGACTCTGTCTCTTATCCCCTTTTTCCTTTGCAGTCTAAGTACAAGGAGGATACATCAGCCGCCCGCCCCATTATGCTCGAGGAAATTGAATCGGGGATACATTTACTCTTTCTTTTCTTCTCTTCCCTTTTTTTTTATTTGCATGTGTCCAGTCTGCCATACGCTCTTGGTTATCTCATTCACCCAAAAGGTTATTTTTTTATTTTCATATCTTCTTCTTCTTCTTGTCTTCTAGGATGAGCTTGAGCCTCTTTCCATATATCGCCCCGCTGCCGAGGAACTTTCTGTTGGAAAAATCTGGTTTTGTATCTCATACAAAAACACATGCAGCGGAAGCAACAAAAACAAAACACGGATCTACTTCAATCATGAAAGATAAACATGTAACCATAAATTCTAGAATCAAAGAATAGAAAGCGTACCTTGATGCAGTGAATTTCAAAACCTTGACTTGAGAATACCTTTAATCTTCATCTCAATTCCACATAGTGCCCAAGATGTGTGGTCTCTCAATCAGTCCTTTTGTATATAGATTCTCAAAGAAAAATCCTTCTTCTTCTCCTTGTGGAGAAAAAACTGATTTCTTTTTCTTTTCATCTTACGTATGTTTTAACCATTCTCTTAATTTCTTTATTTAATAACACTTATTAAATAATGACTGATTATCTAATTGGGTTAGCCTTTTGGGCCTACCCAATTGGGCTTTAGTTTGTGACTTGAGATGGGACCAAAGGGACCAATAAGACACTAGCTCCAATGGGCCTTGGGCTTTTCCGTCAACTCTTGACAAGTCTAAAGTTACTATTAATTATATTCAATACCACTATAAGAATATAATTGCACTCTAGGCCTTATCTATAAATTATATCCCAAGACTTTATTATACATTCAACCCCTTCATTAAAATATTCGTAGTAATACAAAGTCATTAATATTGACTGTCACTTTGAAGATTACTACATCTTAATCCTTGAGTACCCGGTTTAATCCTTTATATTATTCATAATATATTTATGAAATCCAATTCCATAAATATATACTTTAGTAACTCTTTACTAAAGTGGTTGGACTCAACACTCTGAATAACCAAACTCATTAAACTTATCTCAAGGGAATATTTTATATTTCCGTTAAGAGATTATGAATTCCATCTTGAAAATATATGTTCCATCAACACTAAATGTGACTGCCCAACATACTGAGGTTTTGACCATAACTTATAGATCTCACTCTTGATATATCAAAGCAACCTACATCTCATGATCAGGTCCATTATTCTCTCATGATTTAGAGTTGATGTAAATAAAAGTCGTGAGATTTATTATTCAATTGACAGTCTTTAGGAGAATAATAAATCTCACAATGGTCCAGTTCAATATGTCTTAACTTTTAAAACATATTAACATACCAACTAGAAGTCTCCACTTCCATGATCAAGACAAATCATCTTAGTTGATATGTTATAGTCTTCGCAGATGAAATGCACAATTTCATCACCAACTACGAACTAAAATTCTGAATTTACAAAAAACTTGTGATTTATATCTTTCTGTGACTTTTCACATAGATCACATACTATGCATCTCATGGACTAAGATAATATCCTACTAGTTCATAAATAGTCTCATATAATTAAGCAACTTAATTATTCATGACATGCCAATAAATTGAATTTTAGGGCACAAACCCTAACACTTTCTGCCCCCATGGGTACCCCTATGGAGGGCTTTCGTGGTAGGGTTAAGTTTGCAAAACCTGCCCCTTCTGCAGCCACACATGGAGTTCTTGTTGAGGCAACTACCTCTCCCACTAGACTGGTACCTATAGATAAGGGTATTTATGTTGGGAAGGTTAGTAAGGTCTCCCCTAATCCTGCCGTGATACCCTCTGTTCAAAGGGGAGCCACCCCTCCTGCTGCTACTCAGATCAAGGCTACTCCTGTCACACCCCTCGTCATTTCCACTGGTGACCCCTTCGATGCTCTTTCTCAGGCTGTGAAGGATGGTTCTTCGCTGGTTGTTACTCCTTCCTCCATTCCTGTTTCTGCCACCCGTGGGCCTGATGCTGATTTGTCCTCAAAGGAGTCTAAGGAAATCCTTGAGGATCTTGAGGATGAGCCCGTCTTGGGGAGGAGGATTTCTGAATCTGAGGAAGAGGGGAGTGTTCCACCCGAGACAATGGGTATGTGCTTTCTTCCTTCCTTTCTCTTCTTTCTTTGTTAAGTTCACCCTTCTCCTCTTTTTTTTTTTTTTTTTGATTGCTGTAGATCGTCACCAACTGAGAAGCGCAGTCCTCAGGGATTCTGAAGCCAGAAAATCTATGTAAGGAGGTCCAGAGCCCTAGAAATCCACAAGTCCGAGATCATTGACTTCAGGTTGGTCAAAGTGAAAAAAGGTGCAGCCTCCTCGCAGGATCTGGAATGGTGGCGGAGCTACTGCCCACTTCAAATTGAGAAGGCACTGTAGGAGGTGGACTTGTCAAAAGGGCACAAGGTTTGAAATGAGAAACCTTGGTAAAAAAAAAAAAGAAGTGAAGGAAGAAGAAAATTTACCAGAGCCAGTGGTAATGGGGGCTGTGGGGAAGACAGAGGCAGGAACAGAGGCTGTAAATATGGCAGAAACTGGTATATAAGATGCAACAGGAATGGATACTGTGGGCGGGCAAGAGGAGTTGCGCAAACACCCCTACGTCTGTGCGATTCCTAACCCCTCAAAGGTCTCTGCAAATAGAAAGATAGACATGAAACAGAGAGATAAACATCAAATAAAAGGGAAAAGTGAATTTAGCNTCTCAATTGGTGACGATCTACAGCAACCGCGGGGACTTTATGCAGGGATTTCGACTCGGTCGCTCTGCTAGAGAGCATTTCTTGAGGATATTGGGGAGTGTGCTGAATGATATTGAGCACAATTTTGTTAACACTGTCTCCACTAAGAGATCTTGCAGTGGAGGGCTGCGGTGCAGGAGCTTGTTAGTATTGGTTTTGCCGTGGAGTTTATCTTGGATCACCTTCGAGAGATTGCCCGAGTCGTTTTCATGAAAAGAGCCTAGCCTACTGTTGATGCTATTGACTCACGCCTTGAGATTCTAAGGAAGGAAGTGGCAGACTTGGAGGGCCGTCGTGAGCACCTTCTTTCTAGCGTAGGCGGGTCTAGTTGTTTTGGAGATCAGCCACTCATTTCTGGACTTCATTGATGATGATGCAGTTTCTTCTTTGTTTTGTTGTTTCCTTCACCTTAATACTCTATTTAGTACATTATATTTCCTATAGTACTTATTTGGGCTAGTTTGCCATGGTTTGGGTTTATAACTTATGATGCTACACCTTGCTACTGTTTTTGCTTTTACTATGATATATGATGATAATACTTCGTGCTTTTCATTACATCCTCATGAAAGCAAGTTACAAAATTTTTTCTTATGACATAGTCACTTGAAAGATGAAAAAACAAAGTAAAAGGAAACATAAGAGCTTTTTCAACAAAACAAAAGAGAGGGATAATCATATGACTCTTCTTCTTAGGCGTAGTAGCGTTTCAACCATTTCCCATTGATAAGATCCATTAAGTCCTTGCCATCCATCTGAGTCAAATGGTAATACCCACTCAGATGTGCTTCTCTTATCACAAAAGGTCCTTCCTACTTTGGTGCAAACTTCGATGGTCCTGCCAAGCCTCTCCTAACATAATCTGCCACCTTTAGAACTAGTTGTCCTTCGCAAACACTCTCTCTTTAGTCATCCTGCTGTAGACCTCGATCATTTTTTGCCTGTTCTACGGCTGCGTTCTTGGGCTTTTTCTCTTCTTTCATCAAGTCCTACCAGGTCTTCGCACCTTTTTGCCGCAAAGACTTCTTCTTCATTCTCTTTTTCTTGCATCTGCATGACTTTCAGGGATGGGGTCATTTTCTTTGCTGGGCTCACCACCTCAGTTCCATAAACCAAGAAAAAATGTGAAAAACCTGTGGCTGACTTAGGTTAACTTCTATAAGCCCAAAGAGCGTTTGGCAGGTGCATTGCCTATCCTCCCGTATACTCTTGGCTTATTTTACTAATAATCTTTATGAGAGTCTTGTTTGTTGCTTCTGCTTGCCTATTTCCTTGAAGGTAATAAGGTGATGACCAGTGATGCTTGACTTGGTAGAATTTTAGCATTTTTCTCACATCACTGTTGACAAAAGGTGTGCCATTGTCACTGATAATCTTGTGGGGAACTCCAAACCTCACAATTATGTTTTCCTTGATAAAGTTTGTCACTGCTCCTCCTGTGGCTTTACGAAGTGGTACTGCCTCTGCCTACTTAGTAAAATATTCTGTAGCCACTAGTATCCATATGTATTCTTGCGATGGCGGATTCACCAGTCCAACCAAGTCAAGCCCCCAAGTGTGGAAAGGCCATGGTGTGACCATGCTATGCAAATTTTGCGGATGAGTGTGAATCAAATTGACTTGTACTTGGCAACTGTGACATATTTTCACAAATTTTGCCATATCCTTTTTCATGGTAGGCAAGTAGTAGCCCATCTGCAGAAGGCATCTGTAAAGCTTTTTTTTTCCCTGATGCTCCTCACACTCTCCTAAGTATGCTTCTTTTACCATTTCTCTCGCCTCTTCAGGGCCCAAACACCTCAAGGGGTCTCCATCATACCCTTTTTTGAAAAGAACCATATTATGCAAAAAATAACGCGTTGCTAACCTCTTGAGTTTATATTTTTCGCTGTACTTTTGTGGCAGGATGCCTTCTGTCAGGTACTGTATAAATGGACTTCTCTAGTCTTCGCTGATGAACACAGCGTAACTTTCCTCTCTATCTGTCGCAAGTTGACAGTTCCTACACTGGGTTTGGGCTTGGTCCGCATCTTTACCCATGATTGGCCAATAAAAGCCCGCCCTCTGAAGTCTGTGGTAAAAGTTGACCTCTCCGCAGGATCTGCAAGTCTTCTCATGTACTTCTTTCAACTTTCTCTAGACTTCCTTTTGCCCCATACATCTGGACAAGACTCCTCTTGGCATCCTGCGGTACAGTTCTCCCTTCACCAGGGCGTAGTCTTTGAGTATTTTTAGCTCCATGGCTTCTTCTTCTCCCGTCAAAGCTTCCTTTATGGGTATCCATCAATCCCTTTTGCATCGTTCCTCCTGGAACCTTTCTTTTAACGTCTCAATTATTGATTCCTCTTTCTTGCTAATCTCTACTTTGGTGGTTCCCCCTTCGAACACTATTTGCGAACCTAGTGCGACCAGCACGTCGGCTAACCGATTCTCATTCCTTGGGTTATGTTCTATTTCAAAAGTTAAAAACTTTTCTTCCATTTTCTGGGCCATTGCTTTGCACGAGGCTAGGCTGGGCTCTTTTAGGTAGAAACTCCCTTTGGTTTGGCAGACTATTAAATTTGAATCACCCAGTACCCTTAAATGCTTGATTCCCATTTTGAGAGTTGCAGCCAGCCCGGTTAGGTAGGCTTCATATTCTGCCGTGTTGTTTGAATAGGGGAATTCCAACTTGAATGATAGTGCTACTGCTTTATCTTTTTCATGGTACAAAACTACTCCAACTCCTCCAAACTAGGCAGTAGAAGACCCATCGAATTTTATTACCCATTGTTCTCTGAGTTCCTCCGCCATGGCTACTTCCCTCGAGACTTCGTCGTCTAGCGAAAATTCTTCCTCTCCTGGAAACTGTGCCAATAAGTTTGCTATAGCCTAACTTTTCACTACTCTAGGTGCCCCTATTCTCAAGTTATACTGTGACAATTGTAACAACCACTGAGATATCTTGCCAGAGAGGATTGGCTGCTATAGCAAAACTTTGATGGCATGGGACTTGGTCATCAGTCATACTTCGTAGGCCAAGAAATAATGGCGTAGTCTCTGTAAGGCATACACAATAGCCAAACATGCCATTTCCGCCCTTGGGTAACGAGTTTCTACATCTTTTAGGGCATAGCTGATGTAGTACACCGGTTGCTCGATGCTACATCCATCTTCTTGGGAGATTAATGCACTAATGGCATATGAATTGGTGGCCATGTAAAGTAGCAATGTTTTCTTGTGGATTGGGGCTTGTACTGTAGGGAGGTTCATCATGATCTGCTGTAGCCTCCTGAAGGCCGTCTGCTGCGCTTCTCCCCATTCAAAACTTTGCCATTTCTTAAGTAACTTGGTGAAAGCCGAAGTGATTGATGTCAACCCAGGGATGAATCTCCGGATATATGAGACTTTTCCTAAGAAGCTCTTTAGTTCCCTTACCATGGCTAGAGATCTCGTAGTTGTAATGGCCGTGGCTTTGGCTGGGTCTACATCTATTCCTCTGCTGTGAATCAGGAAACCTAAGAATTTCCTAGAGGATACTCCAAATGCGCACTTGAGAGGGTTCATTCTCAATTTAAAGACTTTGCATCTTTCGAACACCCTTTTTAACACATGGAAATGTTCTTTTTTCCTCTTTGACTTAACCACTATGTCGTCCACATAGTCTTCCAACTCTTGATGTATCATATTGTGAAATTTGATCGTCATTGCTCGTTGATAAGTTGCACCTGCATTTTTCAACCCGAAGGGCATTATAGTGTAGTAGAAATTTCTCATGGGTGTTCTGAAAGCAGTTTTCTCTACATCTTTTGGTGCCATTCTGATCTGATTGTACCCACTGAAACCATCCATGAATGAGAACATGTCACTTCCTGCCGTAGAATCTATCAACAAATCCATATTTGGCAATGGAAATTCGTCTTTTGGGCATGCTTTGTTGAGATCTCTGAAATCTACGCAACACCTTATCTAGCTATTCTTCTTCTTCACTAGTACTATGTTGGATAGCCAGCGAAAGTGTTGAATAGGCTTGATGAATCCTGCGGCTAGTAACTTCTGTACTTCTTTGACTATCTGCCCTTCTATTTCTGTGTGAAATATCCTGGCAGGCTGAGCCATTAACTTGGCCTACAGGTCCACATTTTACCTGTGTGCAACTAACTCAGGGTCTAGCCCTAGCATTTCACTGTAGTCCCATGCGAATACGTCTTTGAATTCTTTCAACAACTGTACCAGCTCTGTTTTTTCCTTTTCTGTCAAAACTTGCACTAATTGAGATGGGCCTCAGCCTTTGCGAAGCAGACCCCAGGTTAACTTCCTCCATTTCTTCTTCTGCCGTAACTTGTAACTCCTTTTCTGCCGTAACTCTTTCGCTTTCCTCGTTATCACTTTCTTCTTCTGAACTCTCTTAAACTTCGCAACACGTCAAACTATCATGCTGCCCTTCATGAGTGGGACCCGTTTGTGTTTCAATCGCAGGCCCCACGCGCCTTCATAATTTTTATACGATCCTGCCATCAGGTCCTCGGATCTTGACATATTGGGGTGTGTCATCAGATCCTGCAGTGGGCGCTTCTTTCCTCTTTCTCTTTCTTGCCAATAACTCCCTTAGATCGGGTTCTAGATCTTCCTGGACATCTTCCTACCTAGGCACGAAGGTACCTCGTGGCTTTGATACTGAACTTTCTCTAGATGAAGCCCATTGATCGTAGAACATAGTTTCTATTAAATGGGCTTTTACCTGCTCGAATGGTGAGGGGTTCGCGGCTATGCGTATCATCCTGCCATTCAATCTCCCTTTCACACATTTTTGATAAGTGGATGGGACCAGTCGGTGTTTGTGTAACCATGGCCTCTCCAAAAGCATGTGATAGGATACTTCTGTCTTCACCACATGATACCGAGCTAAAGAGGCTATGGGGCCTACTTTCAGCCACAACTAAATGTGGCCTGCTGTATACTCGTCCATTCCACCGAACCCTGTTACTTCCATTGGGCACCCCTGAATCTTTATTTCAGAAATTCCTGCTGCTTGCAGAGTGCTCAATGGAATGAGATTCACAGAAGCACCTGTATCTACCAAGGCTCTCTTTATGGAGATTTGATTTATAGACGCCGCCAAGTATAGGGGCCTTCTGTGATCTGGGTGTCCCACCTCCATATCTTCATCATTGAAAGTGATTTCAGTTGACTCATGTAAGAGAGCCCTATCATCTGGTATTTCTGCCAATAGACATTCTATTCCTGCACCGGAGGCAATGCTCACCAAAGCCTCCGTGGCTACCTTTCTTTCCTTTGCTGAGAGTCCCAGCTGGTCGAACAAATTTTTGAACTTAGAACTCTATTGTAAAGTGGTAATGGCCACTGCGGGTAAGGCCAAGTTTTCTTCTTCGTCTTTTCTTGGATTTGCGCAAATTACCACCGCTGCTACATCCTTCCTTTTATGGTTTGGGAGTGGATTTCTTTAGACTTCCTGCTGGGACAGTTCTAGAGTCCCTTCCTTTATCCTGCGATGTACTAGTCTGCGGAGTGCCCAACATTCTGCGGTAGAATGTTGGACATAATTGTGTAAACAACAAAAACGTGGGTCCCTCCATTCCTCCTCTGTGGGCTCCCTAGCAACCTGGTTAGGTTTGAAAATTCCATCTGCTATCCATTTATCTAGTAGTATGTTTAGCTCCTTTGAGGTGCATGGTATTGGCGGGGGAGTATCATACTTTCTCCTATCGGTTTTTCTTCTCCGCTCACTAGTAGACACTGCCATAGCTTACGGGGCACTCCTTTTGTCCGTGCTTGGCTTTACGGACTGGGCAGTTTTTCTCGCTTTTTGCAACAATTGTGTGAACTGGGAAATTTCTAAGTTCTCCAGGACTGCCCTGTACTCCCTGATCATATTTGTCATACACATCTCCACCAGTATTCTTTCTTCACAATGGTTATAGCAGTCAAGTGCTATGTCCCTGAATCTCTTGATGTACTCCATCAAGTCTTTTTCATTCCTTTGTTTGGTCGCTTGCAGGGTTGCAAGTATCACTATTTCTTCTTCATGAAAGTATTTGGTACAAAATACATCAACCATATCATCCCATGTTGGGATCGATCCCGGCTTTAAGCCAATGTACCAGGTATAAGCTCGGTCACACAGTGATTTAGAAAATTCTCAAAGACATAAGTCCTTGTCTGTGGCATAAGGGCCAAGCGTATCAATGAACTTGCTCACGTGCTCAACGACACTTCCCTTCCTGCCATTATATTGTGCCAAAACTCGCGGCTCATACCTCTTGGGGTATGGTTTACTAAGCACCCTTAGTGGGTATGAAGGCCTACGTGCGTAGAATCTCTCCTTTGGTCCCCTGGCTCTCTTCTGCTCCAGGAGAGCTGTTACCTCAGCCATAGTAATAAAACGTTGATCAGTGTTCTGTGGGACACCTCCTACTAGTGTCTCTTCTGCTGTATGTTCTGGATCATGCTGGCTTCCTTTTTCTTTCGTTTTGTCTGTCTTTAGTTGACGGATTTCTTCCATCATTTGTTGTTGCGAGTGTTGCAGAGCCTGTAACACCTCGACGAAGGTGTTGGCATTGTCTGCAGGGATTCTTGGAGGAGGTTGAGGTCCAGCCCCCATTCCATTGGCACCTTCCGTCTGGTTAGGCTGTTGTTGGTGAGGCATCATTGGCATAGACTCCGTTTGCGAAGGCACGATACTCATATTTCGCGTTGTCCTTGACTTCAGAGGCATTTGTTTGCTAGGGCTCTTGTCCCTAGTCTATTTCTCAACTCCCCAGCGGAGTCGACATTTTAATGTAGGGGCCTTTTTTGTGTCGCGGGTTGGACTGGGCTGCCTCCTGTGGTGATGGGCCCGAGTATTCTGAGTAGGAGAGTTGAGACCGGCCGAACTGTAACTCACTTTATCTCCCTCTGTTTTCTGTTTTCCTTCTTATCTTTTTTCTTTCCTTTGTTTTTCTTTTGTTTCCTCTTTCTTAGTGATACTCTGTTTTTCGATCACTTCTACAGGGCACGGCAAGGGTCCTTTTATAGAGCCTGTCACGACTGGATTTTACCACTTTACCCCTTAACCGCCTTTGTCTGGTTTAGGCGTACTTGCCGACCACCAAGGAGTTCATCTGTGTACCATTTACCCTCGCCAGATGGAGGCAGGTTTATTTTGTTTTGTTAGTGTGACGTGACATTCTTTCCTGCCACAGTGTAAATGCTTTTCTCTCTCTTTCCCTCATGGCATGCACCTAACGGTCCCCCCTCAACTTTGCCTCTTTTGGATGGTCTGTCATCCTAATAGGACGTACCTCCCAAAAGGGTTTGGGCAGGAGCCGCGGAATAGATCTTTTTCCCTCTCCCCACCACCAAACCACACCTCCCTTACCTTTTACCTCTGGCCCATGGCCCCACCACATCCCATATTGGCTGGGTACAGGCTGATGGTGCCTGGGCTTTGCACGTGCTTTCCTATCATGTATGTTTAAAATCTGTCTGCTGCTCATGCGTTTTCCACGATCTGGAGCTTTGTTTGCACAGTCTGCCACACTTCTTTATTCTTTTACGTGGGCCGTTTCATAATTTACTGTTCCCTTTAGGGGATGGGCTTCATTTGATACTAGGTTTTACATTTCTC
The DNA here is from genome assembly GCF_002906115.3 of Quercus suber. NCBI lineage: Eukaryota > Viridiplantae > Streptophyta > Magnoliopsida > Fagales > Fagaceae > Quercus > Quercus suber. Next base: position 794,331 of record NW_027069722.1, on the reverse strand, counting down.
TTAGTCCATTTCTTGGTTGCCCTCATGTCCTGCCATATTATTCTATCATTCCTGCTGTAATGACTTGGTCTTGCTGGTCCTCTTTTAGACCTGCCATTTTACTCTCTTCCCTAAATGGCTTTACATGACCATGAGCTTTCTTACTTAGGGGCTTCTATGTCCCCTTGGGCATTCTCGGCCCATTTACTTGTTTTGGGCTTCCTCAACCCATTTACTTGCTTTGGGCTTCCTCAGCGCTTTTCCTAACTTTGTGTTCCCATGAGCTTTTACTTATTTCATTGGGCTTCCCTGGCCCAATTATTTCATACTCATCCTTAGGGTTTGTGGGGCTGCCAACAATCCTCTACTCTCTTTGCTTACATTACTTTGAGCCTGTCGCAGCTCATTCTTACTTTTTTCCACATCATACACTGCCCATGGGTTTGTTATTCTCTCTTTCCGGGCCTTTTGAGCCCACTTGCTTCCTCAAGGCCCATTTATTTATTTTATGGACCTATGACCCATTATTCTTGTCGCTTGGGCTTAATGGTTTTATTCTATATTTGCCACTTCTACTTGCTGCCTGCGTTGCTGAGTTGGGCCTCCTTCTTGTTTTACAAAAATGACCCTCAACACATTTGGCGGGTGATTTTAATGAACCCTTGCTAGACGATGATAAATTTGGGGGTAGGGCTGTTAGTATTAATAGATCCCTTCATTTCAAAGATTGTTTAGATAATTGTAACATGATGGATATTGGCTTCTCTAGGTCTCGTTTTACTTGGACTAACAAAAGGGAAGTGCAAGCCCTTATTCAAGAGAGGATAGACAGGTTCTTTGTCAATCCGAGCTGGTGTCTCTTATTTCCTAAAGCTAAAGTTGTCCACCTCACAAGATGTCACTCCGATCATTGCCTGGTTCTGCTTGATTTAACTCCGCAGCTCGGGGAGATAGGAAGAGGCCTTTTAAGTTTCAAACTTGCTGGTTAACGGACCTTTCCTTTCCAAAGGTTGTCTCACAGGCTTGGGGGCAAACTCATAGCCTTGCTAAAGTCATAGAAAAGTTCACCAAAGATGTTGGCCTTTGGAACAAGGCACATTTTGGAAACATTTTTGCTAAAAAGAAGAATATTAAGGCTAGATTGAATGGTATTCAGCGGGCAGTGTCAGTTAAGCCATCTTCTTTTCTTCTTAACCTCGAACAAGACTTACTAAAGGAGCTTGATTTGATTCTGAGGCAAGAGGAAGAGCTGTGGGCGATGAAGTCTCGGGTCAATTAGATGATTCAAGGGGAGTGAAATACAGGTTTTTATCACGCCTCAACGCTGATTCGTAGGAAGCAAAACTAGATTTTGGCCATCAAAGATGCAATGGGGTTGTGGATTAATGAGGAGGCAGAAGTTAAGGCTTTTATCAGAAATGGATTCAATTATATTTACATAACTTCTTTATCTAGTGTCTCTCGGTCAAAGCCCTACTCCACCCAATGGCAAGCCAGTCTCACGGAGGAGGAAAAGGCCAGTATTAGTGGGGGGGTATCGGATGAAGAGGTTAAAACAGCGATGTGGTCCTTGAAGGCCTTTAAAGCCCTGGGGCCGAATGGGCTCCATGTGGGTTTTTATCAGAGATTTTGGTTGACAATGGGAAGGTCGATGACAGATGAGGTTAAGAAAATTTTTACAGAAAGAAGAATGTCAAATTATTTGAACTGAACTCTTATTGCTCTGATTCCCAAGAGCCGGGGCCCAGAAACTTTGGGAAACTATAGACCCATAAGCCTCTGCAATTCGGTGTATAAGTTAGTGACAAAAATCATTGTGACTAGACTAAGACCTTATTTAGAGAAGCTGATTTCCCCTCTGCAAATAGCTTTTATGCCGGGGAGGAAGGGTATTGATAATAAAATAATCGCTCAGGAAGTCATTCATACCATTGGTAGAAAGAGAGGGAGTGTGGGATACATGGCTTTGAAAATTGACTTGGAGAATGCATATGACAAGCTTGAATGGAATTTTATAAGAGTTATGTTAATTAGAGCAAATATTCCGGTGGATCTCATTGACATCATAATGAGTTATGTCTCGTCTGTGTCAACATCCATTATGGTGAATGGAGAAGCTTTAGACCCAATTTATCCTTCGAGAGGGATTAGGCAAGGGGACCCCTTATCCCCATACATTTTTATCCTTTGTACGGACTATCTTGGTCAACTAATTGAAGAGAAGTGTAGTATAAAGGAGTGGTAGCCAATTAGAGCCTAGCAAGGCAGTTCGGCTTTTTCCCATTTACTCTTTGCCGATGATTTAGTGTTGTTTGCTAAAGCAGACTATGCTAATGGTGTGGCCATTAGAGAAGTTCTTGATGTTTTTTATGGTGTGTCGGGGCAAACTATTAGTGAAGCTAAATCAAGAGTGTTCTTTTCGCCAAATGTGGATAATGCTACCAAGGAGACCCTTTGTGATGTTTTGGGTTTTGTCTTTACCTCGAATCTAGGCAAATATCTAGGTATTCCTATTAAGCAACCCGGATCATCTTCCCAAGACTACAACTTTGTCCTGGATAGAGTTAAGCAAAAGTTAGCTGGTTGGAAGGCCAATTTGCTCTCCATGGCTGGTCGAAGTGTCCTCATTCAAGCCTCCTTAGCAACAATCCCAGCCTATGTCATGTAGTGTGCCCACCTTCCGGGGAAGATACTTGATGGGTTGGATAGGGTGAACATGAATTTTCTGTGGGGTACATTGGAGGCAGCTAGGAAGATCCACTGGGTTGGGTGGCATAAAGTGACCAAACCAAAGGAGAGAGGTGGTCTTGGCCTACAAATAGCCAAGGGGAGGAACATTGCCCTCCTTGCCAAAATGAATTAGAGATTGCATAATGAAAAAGACGCTTTATGGGCAAAAGTGCTTGATGTGAAGTATTGTACTAGGAGAAGGCAGAATTCGAGTAATGCTGATGGTCTTTCTAGCACAAGGATTTGGGCAGCCATTAAAAAGGGAACGGAGGTCTTTATGAAGGGTACTAGATGGACGGTTGGTAAGGATAGCAAGATTAGCTTTTGATATGGAAATTGGACAAAAAAAGGTCCCATTCGACAATTGATCCAAGGACCATTAACTCAAGAAGCATCAACGCTAGAAATCAAGGATGTGATTCAAGATTCGGGGTGGAACTAGAGTAAGCTGCCTTTTGATTTTCCTTTGGATTGTAAGTTAATGCTCCAAGCTATCCTAATCTCCTTTCTAGGAAGAGGTTATGACAGATTAGCATGGATGGCAAATCCTAAGGGCATTTTTGATTTGAAAAGCGCGTATGGGATAGCAATGGGAGATGATACAAGTATGCCCTTCAATGCAGATTGGATTTGGAAGTTAAAGACGTTTCCTCGTATTCAATTTTTTCTATGGAAATGTGCCCATAACAGTATTGGAGTAAAGGATTGCCTTGTAGGGCAAGGGGTGGGTAGCGATAATTAGTGTGCTATATGCCAAGGGGGTGTTGAATCCATACTCCACACCTTAAGGGATTGCCCTCGGGTTCAGAGTACTTGGAGACATCTAGGAGTGTAGGACAGTAATCATGGCTTTTGGCGGTCAGAGTTAACGAACTGGATGAGTTTAAATAGGAAGTTGAATAGGAGTATCACTGACGGGTATCCTCCCTGGAAGTAGCTTTTTTCTTTTGCTGTTTGGCATATATGGAAGAGCAGGAACAATTTCATTTTCAATGGGAAATTGGCAAATCCAAGGCTGGCTACTGAGATAACTAACCAAGCAATGGAATTCATATATTGCTATTTGTCTTCTAAAGCTTCTAATGCCAGAACAAGTAAGCTTGTTCGATGGGAGAAACCACCAAGCGGCTGGACTAAATAGAACACAAATGGGGCTGCTTTGAGCAATCCGGGTGTAGCAGGCTGTTTATATTGTGCTGGATGAAAGAGGCAATTGGGTGGCTGGTTTTGCAAGAAGGATCGGGATAGCTAGCAATTTTGAGGTGGAGTTATGGGGACTGCAGAATGGGCTCACTTTGTGCTGCAATTTAAATATCTCTTCTCTAATAGTTGAATTATATGCTAAAGTGGTTGTTGATATTCTTCACAATGTTAACTATGAGAATAATGTCCTTTCTCCCATTTTAGATGACTATCAACAACTCCTGTTCAGGTTTGATCAAGTCCAAGTTAATCACGTCTATCGCCAAGCGAATGGCTGTGCAGATGGCCTCTCTAAGATGGGTGCTGAGCAGGAAAGTAGCCTTTTATTTTTTCCTTGTCCGCCTGAGGATATTAGAAGTAGGATAGAATTTGATGATTTTGGTTTGTACTCGGTTAGACCTGGTGCTGATCTGAACCCTGTTGGCTAGTTTTTTGTTTTAATATACTCTTTGTTTAACCCCAAAAAAAAAAAAAAAAAGTAAGAGCACTCATTGGTGCAAAATTCACCCACATTGGGCCATGCAAATTTGTGTATAAATATATGGTCATTCTACGGTATATTTCCTATGGCACTACTTATTACGCATTTCTTTTTTCTTTATGTATTCCAAGGGAGTCCAAATTTTTAGTCTCATTTTTTTTGCTCTACTTTATAATCTACCAATAAATACATGCAACATATCCACATATTTAATTAAATATGACTTTTCTTATTTCTATTACCTAAAATAAAATAACAGTACGTCTCCCCACCACCACAACCTTCAACCTTCACCGGCTAGTGGCGGTTCTAGGAATTTTTTTTCAGGGTGTTTCTTAAGAATATTATACAATCAAATAAAAAGAGAAATTCATATATTGATAACAACAACAATAAAAAAAACTCGCAAATACATAAAGTTTACAATTGCCTTTTACGAGTTTTATATTTTTAAATCGTTACATGATAGTCTTATTATCAATGCTACATAACTACGTCTCTTTCAATGTACACAACCAAGCAATTATTCATCCACTGAATGTAGAACAAATTATGGAGCAAAATTTAATTTTATTGGCATAAAAAAAAAAAAAAAAACTAAGGGTGTTCCCCATTTTTTTTTTGAAGGGTAGACAAAATAAAAAATTTTAAATTATTATATAAAAAAAAAATTTCAAGTCAAGGTGGTCTTGGGACCACCCTGGCCTTAAGGTGGCACCGCCCCTATCACCAGCATCGACTTTCGATTCCATCAACCTCTTCAGTCATGGCCAACCATTGTCTCCAATCATGGCAAAACAGCCTATTTAATTAAATCAAACTAATCCCAATCATCACTCTCAAACTCACCAACCACTATAGCCAAAACTCATGTTTCATACCCAAGCCAAAATCATCACCATAGCTGAAACCCATGTTTCAAATCTACTCCTTATTTTTATTTCTCTTCCTAGCCACTAAATTACTTTTATGTTTTTGCTCTTTCATTTTATTTTTATTTTCATTTTCGTTCTCTTTTGTTTCCTAATTTTTATACTGTGACCAAACGTATTTTGTGTTAATTCTCTTTAAATTGTTTTGTTGTCTTTGATTGATTCAATGATTCGGTTTCTCTTTGAAGTTTGGTTATTAGGATTTGATGATATTGGCTTGGGTTTGAAACGTTGATTTCATCTATGGTGGTTGGTGGGTTTGAAAAGAACAGTAGGGATTGGGTTAGATTTAATTAAATAGGTGGTTTGGCCGTTACCGGCGATGTTGATGGCATTAGAGGCCGGTGGTAGGAGGACGGTGCCGACAAAGGTTGAAGGTGGGTGGTGGGAGGTGTTGGGTTCTTTTATTTTAGGTAATTGAAATAAGAAATGTCAGATTTAATTAAATAGGTGGATATGCGATAGGTATTTATTGGTGGAGTAAAGAGTGAAGTAGAAAAAATAAGACAATTTAAAAAATGAGTCTAAATCTTATGTCCTACTTTTTCTGCTCCACTCTATACTCCACGAATAAAAACATGCCACATGTTTGGACTTTTAAAAAATGAGACAGAAGATCTGAAATTTTAAAAAAGGGAGTGAATGATAATTGTTGTGTGTTAAGAAAGGTAAACAATTAAAAAAGGGTAAATTACAAATTATCTGTCTGTAGTTTGACCGAAATTTAAGTTGCCTACCTGTAATTTAAAATTTGACACTTCACCCACCTGAGGTTTGATCAAAATTTAAGTTACTTACTTGTAATTTGAAATCCTATGATACAAGTGTTCTGCTAGATTTTTTTTTTAATCTTATTTGATCTTGTATTTTTATGTTTTTTGTGTTTTTGGAGGAGAGAAATATAAAAGTTAAGAAAAATTACATATGTAGCCATGTTTTTAACTGAAATGGGTTATGGCATTCTAACTAAACTAACCTCAGGTGTGCAAAGTGTCAAATTTCAAATCATGGACAAATTACAATATACGCACCTGTGGTTTGACCAAAATTTAAGTTGCCTACCTGTGATTTGAAACTTGATACTTTACCCACTTAAGGTTTGATTGAAATTTAGGTTACCTACTTGTGGTTTGAAATCCCATTATGCAAGTGTTTTGCTGGATTCTTTTTGATCTTATTTGATTTTGTATTTTTATGTTTTTTTTATTAGTATTGTTTTTGGAGGAGAGAGACATAAAAATGGATACATATTTAGCTATGTTTTTAACAAAGTTGGGTTATGAAACTTTAATTAAGCTAACCTTAGATGGGTAAAGTGTCAAATTTCTAACTACAGGTAAGTATCTTAAATTTCTGCCAAACCACATGTTTGTAAGTTGTAATTTACTATTTTCAGACTAGAGGTAGACAACTTAAATTTCAGTCAAATCATATGTGGATAAGTTGTAATTTGCCCATTAAAAAAATTAGTATTTTAATAAAATACAATTAATAGATTTTTATATGCTACGATGGCAATACGAATGCTGTAACGATTAATGAACAAGGCTGCTACATATTTAGAAAAAAAAACAAAAAAAAAGAACAAGGCTGGAAGAGCTTGCTCTTCCAGCTCTGCAGGTTAACCAACCCTAGCACGACGACATTTGGAAAAGGATTTGGAGACTCCTTGTTCCAAACAAAGTTCGGAACTTCTTATGGCGTGCATGCCATGATGCGATAACGGTCAAATGAAATTTATGGAAGAGGAAAATTCTCACGGAAGATGTTTGCGAGCACTACCTTTTAGCCCCTGAGACAATCTGCCATGCTTTATGGGAGTGCCTGAAGATCTCAGAAGTGTGGGAAGCTATTTCGGGCTGTAAGTTTCGACAAATGCATAGCTTTTCATCTCTAAGGGACCTGATTGACTTTGGCTATTTGGAGGGTAAAAATATAGAGCTGATGGCCATGGTGATATGGACAATTTGGTACCAAAGGAATCAGATCAGAGCGAGGTAGAAGGACTTCCCTCCCTCTCAGGTGGTCCTTCAAGCTACGCAAGCTCTATCTGATTTTAAGCAATTCAACATTTCACTCCCATCTTAGTAGGACGTTACTAGACAGTCACGGGTTTGGTCTCAATGGTCTCCCCCTCATACGGACTGCTTCAAAATCAACTTCGATAGGGCCACGATTCCTAAACTGGGCAAGGCAGGGCTGGTCATTGTGATCCGAAATTGGCAAGGTAGTGTTGTGGCTTCACTCTCGGAACAAGCTCCACTTCCTTTCTCACCAAACATTGTCGAAGCTATGGCTGCAGCTAGGGCGATTTCTTTTGCCCAGGAACTTGGTATCAGACCTTTTATCCTTGAAGGAGATTCGGAAGTTGTGATCAACATCCTCAATTCTATTGAAGACTCAGTTTCTCCATTTGGTCACATCATTTCTTTGGCTAAATCCACTTAGATACCAATGTTTGTATTTCCTTTTCTCATGTTTTTGGGATTGGTAACAAGGTTGCTCATAACTTAGCTAGACATGTTAGAGGTTTATCGGTGTGGTTGGAGGATGCTCCCCCCACCTTTATTCTGTACTTTTCGCCAATTTTGGCTAATAATATTAGTAGTCTTCCTTCTCAAAAAAAAAAGAAAAAAGAAAAAAAAAGAGACCAATAACAAAGAGAAGCCATTTCTTAATCTTATTTGTTGTCTTCGTTTCTTTTTTTGGTAAACTGGGAATATCATTCAACTAAAAACAACCAGAAACATCAGAAAGAAGGTAGAGCCTCATCTGAGACAGCCCATACAAGTTAGAAAGAACATTCAAAATACAAAGGAGAGGGGCATTGAGGTACATAAAATCAGGGACTTGGGAGCAACCTAATCTAGCTAAAGCATCGACGCACCAGTTGGCTTCACGATAGCAGTTGGACACTTTGACTTGACAAAATTGGGAGATGAGAAGCCTGCAGTCAGCCACAATAGAAGCATTATTAGTATTCAAGATTTCGACATTACACATCAAATTAGCAACTACTTTTGCATCCAAATCAATTTCAAGAGCACTAATTTGCATATTCAAGCACATGTTGAGACCATTCCTAAGAGCCCACAGCTCTGCAACAAAGCTAGTGGCTATCCCAAAATTCCTAGCAAAATTTTGGATAATTTGGACAGACTCAATAGGAACTTTCTATGGGGCTCTATTGAACTAAAAAGAAGAATGCATTGGGTAGGATGGGAAAAACTTACCTAACCTCTGGATAAGGGTGGCCTTGGCCTCCAAACTGCCAAAGGAAGAAATTTGGCCTATCGTTCAAAGCTGAATTGGAGGTTCCACTTAGAAAAAGACTTGCTTTGGGCCTAAGTTTTAAGGAGAAAATACATGATCCAAAGAAGAATGTCTTCTAGTAATGAAAACTCTCTCCCTAACTCTTGAACTTGGAATGTAATGAAAAAAGGAATGGATGTTTTCAAGAGAGGAACGAGATGGAGTCTTGGCCAAGATAGCAACTTGAGGTTTTGGTATGACTCTCGGACTTTGAATGGCCCTCTCAAGTCTATTATTCACGGCCCTCTTACTAGGGAAGAGGAAGAGATCAAGGTTAAAGATCTTGCTTCACTCGATGGCTGGGATTGGGGAAAGCTTTCTGTGATTCTTCCTCCAAAAATTTGCCTGGAAATTCAGGTGATGCCTCGTTCGCATTCTAGTTCTCCTGAGAATCACAGAAAGCTTTCCCCAATCCCAGCCATCAAGTGAAGCAAGATCTTTACCTTGATCTCTTCCTCTTCCCTAGTAAAAGGGCCGTGAATAATAGACCTGAGAGGGCCATTTGAAGTCCAAGAGTCATACCAAAACCTCAAGTTGCTATCTCGACCAAGACTCAATCTCGTTCCCCTCTTGAAAACATCCATTCCTTTTTTCATTGCATTCAAAGTTCGAGAGCTATGGAGAGAGTTTTCATTACTAGAAGACATTCTTCTTCGGGTCATGTATTTTCTCCTTAAAACTTGGGCCTAAAGCGAGTCTTTTTCTGAGTGGAACCTCCATTTCAGCTTTGAAAGATAGGCCAAATTTCTTCCTTTGGCAGTTTGAAGGCCAAGGCCACCCTTATCCAAAGGTTGGGTAATTTTTTCCCATCCTACCCAATGCATTCTTCTTTTCGGTTCACTAGAGCCCCATAAAAAATTCCTGTTGCATTTGTCCAAATTATCCAAAATTTTGTTAGGAATATTTGGGATAGCCACTAGCTTTGTTGCGGAGCTATGGGCTTTTAGGGATGGTCCCAACATATGCCTGAATATGCCAATTAGTGCTCATGAAATTGATCTGGATGCAAAAGTAATTTTGCCGATTGGATGTGTAATGCCAAAATCTTGAATACTGGTACTGTTTCTATAACTGAAACTTTTATATTACGACAAAACCCTCACAATCGTATATAAAAGGGGAAAAAAAAAAAAAAAAAACTCAGATAAGTACAAAAAACAAACTACGTACTGTTATAACTACAGCAAATTGCATCACAGTCAAAATCCACACGTTCTCTTCTAAAAAAAAAAAGTCTCTGCTAATCTCATTCCCTCTTCTAAAAAAAAAAAAAAAGTCTCTGCTAATCTCATCTCTGCCTCTCTGTTTCTCTCTCTCTCTCTCTCTCTCTCTCTATTGCTCTGCTATTGCTACCGTTACCAATCACATCAACAAAAAATGGAGCTCAAACCTGGTCTTTCAGCTCTCGTTACCGGTGGAGCCTCTGGAATTGGTAAAATAATAACCATAACTTTCCTTTCTACTATTATCTGCGAAAATTTTGAATTCTGATTAATTTAGCCGAATTGACCTCTCAAATCATCCACATACAATAGCAATGGATACTGCATTTTTTTTTTTAAATTATTGTTTTTTAAAATATTGATTCTACAGTGGAGAGTTGTGTTTGGCTGTGCAGAATCGGATTTGATTGTGTTACAGATATCTCTAACAGATTGGAAATTGATATCTCGTTTTTTTTTTTTTTTTGCCTAACTCGTATACTGTTGGTTGATGTAGCAACCGAGATGTGATCAAATTATCAAAAATTCTCTAACAGATTGGAAATTGATATCTCGTTTTTTTTTTTTTTTGCCTAACTCGTATACTGTTGGTTGATGTAGCAACCGAGATGTGATCAAATTATCAAAAAAAAAAAACTTACGCCTTGTAAATGCTATTTCAGTGTGTATGAAATTTTGTTTATGCAAACTGATCAGTTATCACCGCAGTTGGGTTCATAAATTCAAAATGATTGGTATCTGGCTTTTTATAGTCTGTGAAAAACTAGTACATTAATTGAACAATTTGCGGGACATCCAAACAAGCACTGACACTTCATTTGAGGTGCCTTACCAGTGTTGTATCCATTAAGCCATGTTATAATTTTTCAAAAATTGATCGTGTTGTACCCGTACCTGTGTCTGTGCTTCCTAGTGGCGATGATTGGTATATGATGTGGTCATTTGGGGGTGGTTGATATGTAGGTAAAGCGCTTAGCCTGGCTCTTGCAAAGAAGGGAATATTTGTGACAGTTGTTGATTTCTCAGAAGAAAATGGAAGGCAAGTAGCATCCCTAGCTGAAAAGGAGAGTGCCAAGTTCCACTCCAACTTAGAATTTCCGTCTGCTATCTTTGTAAAATGCGATGTGAGCAACACGAGTAAGTGAAAAATATTTGTTTCTGCTATATGATCTCATTTTTTCAGAGCTACTGTTTACACAAACACACACCTGCATGCTAGAAATTGGTGTTTGGTTCATGCTTAGCACTATAAAGTAGATATTCACTCAAAATGAAAGTATAAACTGTTTGGTTTTTGGAGTATTTGTATCCAAAAGTATTGCATATTGTAATGCTGTTGGTTTGCTTGTCTTCGTTGCATCTTCATTAAACAAAGCACAAGTTTAGCATATGTTATTATGTACTCGAAGTAATGACACAAAAACATCTATTGAGAGACTAATGTATGTCACAGAATTTTGTGAGAAAGCTTTTAAGAAAAGATAGAAAAATACTTGTTCATGTGGCACGTTTTTGTCTGCATAAATTGGCAAGGCATCTGTGCACACGTACACACCCACAAAATTTGATTTAATATTTCTTTTAGTTTTTCTCACTTTTTGACTCTTTGAATTATAAAGGCAAGTAATTTCTTTGACAGGCACATTTATATATTGTGTTTGTTTACAGATAATAAATTTAATCTTTATGGTATGAACAGGAGAAACAGCTGCTGCTTTTGAGAAGCACTTAGCTACTTATGGAGGATTGGACATCTGTATTAACTGTGCTGGAATAAGTAATCCTATTCCATTTTACCAGGATAAAACTGATGGCACTCGTTCATGGAGACACACTGTTAATGTGAACCTGATTGCAGTTATTGATTGCACTCACCGTGCGGTATGCTTAGTATTTTGACTTGGTTGTCCCTTATAGTTGCCTAATTTAGTGTTTTTCTGAGTGCTGCGAGAAGCAGTTTGGTTAACAATGTTGAGGACATCTTAGAACCTTGAGATGCAGAGTTGTGGAATTATATTCCTAGAACCTTCAGATGCAGAGTTATAGTTGCCTGAAATGTTTTAATAGTTTTTATTGCGTTCTTTACTTTACAAAATGTGTTACCATTATTTCCAGTTTTCCACCAGTAAAGCTTCTTTCTACCAGCTCATCAAAGGGTCATTTAGCAATCTTCTGGGGAGAGTAGCTGCCTAGAAATGAGATATGATAACAGGGCTTTTTAAAATTTATATTCAAGAAAAGAAAAAATTGAAAATGGGGGGCATTGATGTTTATCCTTTGATTTATTCATTGATCACAATACAGTAATTGGTAAACAACAATAATCACTTAAAATTCTTAAATCAGATTAAGGCCATGGAATCTGCACAAAAGCCTGGTGTAATTATAAATATGGGATCTGCTTCTGGTCTTTATCCAATGTACGCTGACCCTATCTACTCTGGTTCAAAAGGTTTGTTCTATTTGTTACTTATTTGGTAAATATATACATTTGATTATGTATCAAAGTAAAACATAAAGAATCCTAAAATGTGTTTTAATATCTAATTAGTGCCTCTTTAACATGTTATTAATAATTGGTTATTTTTTTGTAGGTGGTGTTGTTTTGTTTACTAGATCACTTGTACCCTACAAGCGTAAAGGGATTCGCGTCAATGTGCTTTGCCCTGAGGTAAGGTTCTGGATGTTCTTGGAGCAGGCAATGCCTTTGAGCTACAAGGCTCTCGGCATATTTGAATTGTAATTGAATAGGCATGTGATATGCAAGTGCTGAAAATTATCTTATTTTTCCCTTTGGGGGTGACACTAATGTTCATTTTTGTGACGCCAATTTATATTTTCAATCATATTTCTCATGGTGAAGTTCTTCTACCAATCATAGTTTCCTTCTGAATTTTATATCATGATGCAAATACAATCAGATGTGCAAATTTCAAACTTCATTTGGTATAATTGTAAATAAATTGCCTTGCAGTTTGTGCTTGACTTGTCCAACTGAAAGCTTTCACTCATATGTTCTGCATAAAGAGTGCCTTTAGAAAATTTGTGAGCAAATTTAGATGAACCTAACATTGAACCAACTATGCCATGCTTCTCTTTGGATCAGTGGCTACTTAACTATTTACAGATAGCAGAATACAGATTTATTGATCAACTCTTGTCAAAATGGGCAAATATCAGAATTGGCTGGCTGAATAAGCATCTTAAGAAATTGCTAATGACCTTTTTCCTGTTTTCATTTAAAAAAAAAAAAATTTATGGGAGGATAAGTATAGCAATTGTGCTTTGTTCTGACTGTGGATTGATAATCAACAGGAGTTCTCTGTTAAGGTTTTTATAGCATATCATATTGAATGACCCATGAATTTGAATGCAGTTTGTTCAAACTGAGATGGGCTTAAAAATTGATTCTAAATTTGTTGGCAAGATGGGGGGCTTTCTTCCGATGGAAATGGTGGTGAAAGGTATGGGCTATGTCCTTTTCTTTCAATGAAATTTGATTGGAAGTGGCCATGTGTCATTTCAAGTTTCAATAATGCTGTATTAGATGCTTAGTAACTTTCTCAAGTCCATTGCATGTTTCCTTTTATTATAAGAAAGATGCAAGGTAATATTTCTGGTACACATTGGTAATGTTTATAGTGTTTTGTTCGTAATGCACTGAATATCTCTGTTATCATAGCTCAGCTCTTTTTAGTGGTTTGGCCCTATAGAGAAGTTAAGGTGGGGCTTGGGACAGGGATGGATATAGGATTTTTTTTCTTTTGCTGATAATGAGAAAAATATCTTGCCTTTTTTTTGCTTTGAAAGTCAGTTTTATGTAGAGTGTCAACCGTATGTAGTAAAAAGGTGCAAACTGAAAACCCTTGAGAAAGGCTATTGGCTATGCATTTCCACATTCTTCTAGTATCTTGTATTTATATGTGTGCTAGTTTTCTAGGCAGGTACTTCAGGCATATTATTATGAAACCATGTGTTTCTTCGGCTTAATTACAACCCTATAGAAGAAACATTTTATGCAATTTATTATATCAGTGATTGTTTTACTTTTCAAATCAATTAATGATATTCCAAGATATTATGCCTTTTAGGTACTTTTGAGCTTATCACTGATGAAAGTAGAGCTGGTTCGTGCCTGTGGATTACCAATCGCAGAGGCATGGAATATTGGCCCAGTCCTCTGGAAGAAGCAAAGTATTTGCTGCATTCTTCAAAATCTAAGAAAAGTTTTCCACTTAAAGTTGTATCAAGTTTCCAACTTCCTCATAGTTTTGAGAAAATGTGAGTAACTATGTCAAACTTATATCTTTTTTTATCTGTAAAAGAAACTAAGTACAGTTTGTGGCTAGCCCCTTTTTTATGTTATGTGGTTGCTTTATGTGAATCTATGTGCTTCAGCTAGAAAATGTACAAGAAATGTTCTTTTTCTTCTTTTCTTTTTTTCCCCAACTCTAAATAATAGTTTACATTTCCTCTTTGGCTATCTTTAAATAAGTTCTTCGACAAAAAAGGTTAGAATTTTTACATTTTTTTAATTTTTATTGGTAAGTTACACTGACACTATATGGATATTGAACTTGTGACGCAACCTCCACATTTCTCTGACAAGGGGACGATGTGCCATTTAAGCTAGAGCTTATTGGCCGAATTTATTACTAAAGATATTATTGTTTTTTCACATTTCATTTTAAATGTAAAGGGTAGTATTGGAAAGTTATATATTAAGGTATGTGAACTCTTTTTATACTTGTCTTTAAAACTTGTGCATATTCAAGTGGGGCTATTATTTAGAGATGGAGGGAGTGATATATAAGAGTTGTCCATACTAATGTTTAATTGGAAAGTTATCTACTAAGGTATGGGAAATCTTTTTATACTTGTCCTTAAAACTTGTGCATTTTCAAGGGGGGCTTATTATTTATAGACAGAGGGAGTAATATATAAGAGTTGTCCATACTAATTTTTATTTATTAGATTTTATTCCAACTTGATTATTTTTGTTGATGCGATTTATATATGAAGCTTCTCCCTTAAGCATATGGCCATCCTAACCTTCTATTTAGGAAACTTCTGTGTACCAGAGTCCTCTTATGCTTACAGTCAAAGCTCGTCAGAGGCATTGGGGTGCATTTTGAACTGCTCAGTTTATGCCAAGGATAGCCAGCTTAGTTCATGTAATTTAGTCCTTCAATTTAGAGATTCTTCAAAATGATCCTTTCTTAATTCATTTGTGCAGACCTTACCCTAATTTCAGTGGTGAACCATTGTAAAAGGGAAAAAAAAGGTTGAGTGGGAAAAGGAGAGCTGATTGGTTGGGTATTAGAGATCATTTTTTTTAAATGGGTAATTACACAAGCACCTAGTGGCTCTTGAACCCACGATCTCACCCTCCCTCTTTGTTTTTTAGAAGGAGAGGAGGTACCATTTGAGCTAAAGCTCATGGGTAAGTGGGATATTAGAGACCATATAAGATGAACTTTAGCAAATTTGAATAGAGAAGTTTGTAAATAGTAGTAGCTAATGAGCTATGGGAGCTTAAAGAATTAGTGGCTCTTATGACATAAAATTAATCTATTTTAGTGCATTCACAGCGAGGCACTTGGTGTTTGTGTGAACTTGTAAAACTCTCTATGAGGTGGGATTTTGGTTGTTTAAATGTGATTAATTTAATTTCTTTACTAATGCTTCATTTTACTACCGCTTCATATCTTCCTTATATATATATATAAATATATTGGCTTTTACGAATAAATGAAACATAGAAGCAATCAGCATTTATATCTTTAAATCAACTTGCTTATTGATTAATTAGTCATGAATATCTTGAAAGGCAATTGTTTATATATATATATATATATTTTGTAATTCAAATTAATTTTTTTTACATATATTTCCTTTTATTATATAATACAGTGGTTTGCTCATTACCTTTTGAAAGTTACTTACTATTGTTTTTGTTTCTTGCTCTTCAGAGTTGTTCACACCTTAAGTCACAATTTTCGTAATGCCACCAGCATTGTGAGCACGCCATTAAGATTGCCCATCAAACCGCATCATGTTCTTGTGAAAATCATTTATGCTGGTGTAAATGCTAGTGATGTAAGTTTTTTTACTCCCATCGAAAGGATTATTCTGAGTTTGAAAATTTAGTTTTTTGGGACAAAATTGTTTTGTTTGTTTGTTTTTTGGCATCTCTCTCTCTCTCCCTCTCTCTCTCTCTCTCTCTCTGTCTCTCTTAGCATATGTCTAAACTTCATCATGCAATCAGTAAGGATAAAACTGAATTTGGTGGCTGTAGTGGTTCAACTGGATGAATAGCCACTTTTTCAGTAGCACTGTTGATATTTGCCGTGTATATATATAAGTGGAAAACGCGGCCAAATATTGTGCCTTGTCCTGGTGACAGATATGATTTTTTATTTTTATAAGTTTGGCTACAGATATGATTGCCCATAATTTAGTAATTCAGCAAGCTTAGACATGATTAATAAATTGTACTTAGTGAGCAAAGGCTTCTATTTTATTGTTTTTTGATATGACACTTTGCCTGCATATAACATAATTCATATATTTATTTATTTATTTTAATAATACTACATAATTCATATTCTTACTTTTGTCTCTGTCGTTAGTTTCCATTAACGTAAGAGTCATTAAGCTCTATCATTAGTCACTGATATATTAAAACAAGTATAAAGCTTTATAAAATAAGTTTCCAATTGTAGTGTAACATATCTTAGTAGTTCATAAGAAAACGGTTTGACCGATTGGTGCGGACACAAGATACAAGCCCCCAATTACACGCACGTATAGGAGAAAGAAGATGGCCCAACCTGTGGCCTTATGGCTAGGGCCTATTAGTCATTGGGCTTGAGTTTCAGCAAGCCCAAATATTTAATAATTAGGGTTTCTTTAGGGTTTTTGGCCCAACCTGTGGCCTTATGGCTAGGGCCTATTAGTCATTGGGCTTGAGTTTCAGCAAGCCCAAATATTTAATAATTAGGGTTTCTTTAGGGTTTCTTTATGTTAGCTATTTAAACACTTTTTGGGATTATTGTAAGACAGTTTTGATGATTATTAAAAAAACGTGTGTTTTCTTTTACTGGTGCCGACTCCAGTTTGCTTGGTGCTGACTCCAAGCAACCCCTAGGTGCTGACTCCTAGGGTTTTATCTCTTATTCTATTGTTTTTGTGGTTGTCCTACGTCACCGATTACAGCAACTAAGACATCCTGGTACCTGAGATTCTGAGCAGCTTGTTTTAGGGACCCCTTTATATTTTTCTTGTTGGATTTTGGCCATGTCCCAGCTCTCTTCTCAGTGCTTAATGATGCAATTCAGAATATGAATTCGAGAAAATAGACTTTAAGAAGGGAATCAGAGAGCTATCAAATTTGCAAGAACATCTTAACTCAATCCCTAAATGGAAGGGAGATGAAAAGCCACAAATGTTGGTGGCTGAAAGTTCAATCAATTCCATCAAAAAATCTGTTGTTACATCTTCAAAATAATCTATATATTATTTATTTATTTTTATAAGTAATAAAGATTTATTGATATAAAAAAAAGACACCCAAATACACAGGGAGTATACAGGGGAGTACAGATCAAATTCAAAATTACACAAATCAAGTAAATCATAAATTGAAGAAAAGGATTGGTTTCTCCACACTGACAACCAGTCCAATAAGGTTCTAAAAAAGAATAACTTGAGATCAGGTAGAGAACTCTCACTATCTTCAACGCACCTACTATTTATTTCCCTCCAAATACACCACATCAAACAATGTGGAACAACAATTCACATATGTCCATTATGATGGCGACCAAACCTTCAGAA
Organism: Quercus suber; assembly: GCF_002906115.3. Lineage (NCBI taxonomy): Eukaryota > Viridiplantae > Streptophyta > Magnoliopsida > Fagales > Fagaceae > Quercus > Quercus suber. The sequence continues at coordinate 776,632 of NW_027069722.1, read as the reverse complement.
AACTCTTGAATAAGGCAATAAGTTGCTTCTGTATCTAAGATGCAATCCCAATCACTAGGACGTCATTCACATGTCATAAAAATTAAAAGACTTAACATAACAAAATATTATATATATATATATATATTTTTTTTTTTTTTGTAATTCAAATGAATTTTTTTTACATATATTTCCTTTTATTATATAATACAGTGGTTTGCTCATTACCTTTTGAAAGTTACTTACTATTGTTTTTGTTTCTTGCTCTTCAGAGTTGTTCACACCTTAAGTCACAATTTTCGTAATGCCACCAGCATTGTGAGCACGCCATTAAGATTGCCCATCAAACCGCATCATGTTCTTGTGAAAATCATTTATGCTGGTGTAAATGCTAGTGATGTAAGTTTTTTTACTCCCATCGAAAGGATTATTCTGAGTTTGAAAATTTAGTTTTTTGGGACAAAATTGTTTTGTTTGTTTGTTTTTTGGCATCTCTCTCTCCCCCTCTCTCACTCTCTCTCTTAGCATATGTCTAAACTTCATCATGCAATCAGTAAGGATAAAACTGAATTTGGTGGCTGTAGTGGTTCAACTGGATGAATAGCCACTTTTCAGTAGCACTGTTGATATTTGCCGTGTATATATATAAGTGGAAAACGCGGCCAAATATTGTGCCTTGTCCTGGTGACAGATATGATTTTTTATTTTTATAAGTTTGGCTACAGATATGATTGCCCATAATTTAGTAATTCAGCAAGCTTAGACATGATTAATAAATTGTACTTAGTGAGCAAAGGCTTCTATTTTATTGTTTTTTGATATGACACTTTGCCTGCATATAACATAATTCATATTTTTTATTTTATTTTATTTTAATAATACTACATAATTCATATTCTTACTTTTGTCTCTGTCGTTAGTTTCCATTAACGTTAGAGTCATTAAGCTCTATCATTAGTCACTGATATATTAAAACAAGTATAAAGCTTTATAAAATAAGTTTCCAGTTGTAGTGTAACATATCTTAGTAGTTCATAAGAAAACAGTTTGACCGATTACAGCAACTAAGACATCCTGGTACCTGAGATTCTGAGCAGCTTGTTTTAGGGACCCCTTTATATTTTTCTTGTTGGATTTTGGCCATGTCCCAGCTCTCTTCTCAGTGCTTTATGATGCAATTCAGAATATGAATTCGAGAAAATAGAGTTTAAGAAGGGAATCAGAGAGCTATCAAATTTGCAAGAACATCTTAACTCAATCCCTAAATGGAAGGGAGATGAAAAGCCACAAATGTTGGTGGCTGAAAGTTCAATAAATTCCATCAAAAAAGCTGTTGTTACATCTTCAAAATAATCTTTATTTTATTTATTTATTTTTATAAGTAATAAAGATTTATTGATATAAAAAAAAGACACCCCAATACACAGGGAGTATACAGGGGAGTACTGATCAAATTCAAAATTACACAAATCAAGTAAATCATAAATTGAAGAAAAGGATTGGTTTCTCCACACTGACAACCAGTCCAATAAGGTTCTAAAAAAGAATAACTTGAGATCAGGTAGAGAACTCTCACTATCTTCAACGCACCTACTATTTCTTTCCCTCCAAATACACCACATCAAACAATGTGGAACAACAATTCATATATGTCCATTACGATGGCGACCAAACCTTCAGAAAACTCTTGAATAAGGCAATAAGTTGCTTCTGTATCTAAGATGCAATCCCAATCACTAGGACGTCATTCACATGTCATAAAAATTAAAAGACTTAACGTAACAAAATACTTGAGTTCAGGACACAACAGCAACTAAAATCAACCAAGATTGATTGCATAATCAAACTTAAATAACAATAGGTTGCTTCTGTGTCTAATAAGATGTGATCACAACCACTAGGATGTCATTCACATGCCATAAAAATTAAAAGACTTAGAACAAGAAAATACTTAAGTTCAAGACACAAAACAGCAACTAAAATCAACCAAGATTGATCAGATAATCAAATTTATGGATGTCTACACTTCCTTTTAGTGTTCCTCTTTGGATGATTAAGTGTGTAAAAAGTACTATTCCATATACTTTGCATCATTTTAGCATGGTTGTTAAGGATTGACAGGCCTCCATATCTGCAACATGTCAAAGTTTGAAGAATTAATTGGTCCATTGCCCAATCTTGGTAGGTAAGTTAAAGCATTGGTCAGTCTTCTCTGTATTGAGGATACAGAGAAGAGATTCTGCCGGATGTGGAGAATTAAATGGGATGGGGGTGGGGGAAAATCTAGGAAATAGATGTCTCATGAAGTCAGGCCTTTTAAAAAAAAAATATTTGTTGCCAGGTATTTTGATGTCAGGATCTTTTGCTGCCATTTTGTACAATAACTTCTACTCCTAATATAACTCCCTCTCATTCTCATGTGCACACACTGATGAGGATTATTGACAGGTAAATTTCAGCTCAGGACGTTATTTCAGTGGCTCAGATAAAGACCAAAGCTCCAATCTTCCCTTTGATGCTGGCTTTGAGGTTACGGAAAAATGATGCTATTTCTTGATATTCCAATATTCTGTGGTTCAAACAAGTATGGCTACCTATGGTGGTTAGTTGATCTTCATTTCACTTTAATGTTGCAGGCTGTGGGAATAATTGCTGCAGTTGGAGACAATGTGACTGACTTGAAAATTGGCACTCCTGCTGCAGTCATGACTTTTGGAAGTTATGCTGAATTCATAATGGTACATGATCTTGAAAGACATCGTTTTTTATGTGTAGAAAATTTTTATTTTATATCTGTGTTAGTCATTTGAGGGGTTTCACATCATAGGTTCCTTCAAAACACGTACTCCCAGTGGCGAGACCAGACCCAGAAGTTGTTGCCATGCTTACTTCAGGATTAACAGCATCAATTGCTCTAGAAAAGGTTACTCTTCATAAACACACTTGAAATATTGTTTTCGTTTTAGGTGGACCCTTTGTCATCACATTTGCTATCTCAATTCACTATAAGTATTTAGTGTTTATTCACTAGATTCTTTGTTTTGTATCCTTCAATGTTTTCTGTTATAATTTCTTAAGACCTTTTATTCAGAGACCACATTTGCCTCTTCTGACAATATTGTTCCCATGTGGAGCTTTCAGGCTGGACAAATGGAATCTAGAAAAGTTGTTCTTGTGACGGCTGCTGCCGGAGGGACAGGTCAATTCGCAGTCCAGGTTTACTTTTGACTATGGAGATACTTTTCTATGACATGACTTTGCTGTTTCTATGAATGTGCTTGTCCACTTTCAACAGAAGCAGACAGTGACTTTGTATACTCCATCTTGGTTTTGGGAGACACCAATTGAAATCTGTTTTTAATCATGTTATTATATAGATAGTACCACAATTTTTATTTCAGAAGAAATAAATACAATAGAGAACATTAATCTCATCACTAACATTTTTCTTTCTGTTGTTACTTGTTCTTTTTTAGTCATTTTTTTCCCATTGATTAAAATTATCTTTCTTATATCAAAAGGCAATATGAAATTCTATATCTGCAGCTTGCAAAATTAGCTGGAAATACAGTGGTTGCAACTTGTGGAGGTGAGGAAAAGGCCATGCTATTGAAAAATTTGGGAGTTGATCGGGTGATAGACTACAGAGCAGAGGACATTAAAACTGTATGTCTCTTTTTTCCTCATTTTTCTTTTTCTTTTTCTTTTTTTTTGGGGGGGTACTTGGTGGGTTTGGAAGCTGAAAGTGAATTTTGACTTAATTTTATGTGAGGCAGCAAGTTAACTAAATCAGCCAATTGGTTTGACTACATCAACTTCTAGTTTTATTTGACGATTTTCAGTTTTCATGGGCTTGTAGAATAAACATGTGAAACTAAGCCATTCATATATGCATATGTGCACAATTGTTAGCCATTAAGATAAATCACAAATTCAAAAGGCAAAACAGGCACTAGTGAACAGTTCTTTTGACAAAGCTTAGCTACTTTAGCAACTTGGCTGGTTATTTGAGATTCCCAATTATTCCATTCCCTGATGTTAGCAATTTATTGCAGTCAAATTGGATCATTTTCTTCTTGATACCCTTTACTTCTATATTTATGAGTTTTTATAGTTCATTAAACTAATGCATGCAATCTGCTATATGGTTGTTCCTCTGTGGTGAACTAATCTGTATGAGATTTATAAAATCATGTAAACTCAAGTAAAATTGATTTTGGATCTGTTTGTACATTGCCAATTTTTCAGTGTAGCTTCTGTATGAAATTTATGCCATTCTTAAAATTATTTATAGAAAGCAGCATGAATATACACGAGCCAATCACATGTCTCCCAGTTTCTGTTCATTTAGTCTTATTTAGAATTCAGTGTTTTGTAATGCACTTGGTCATCACTTGGATATGCTATATGCTTTGAATCTGATTCATCCCAATGAACATGTCATTTTTTCTACTTTTTGTCACGATTTCCCAGGTTTTGAAGAATGAATTTCCCAAAGGTCTTGACATCATCTATGAGTCTGTGGGTGGTGACATGTTCAACCTGTGCTTGAATGCTTTGGCAGTCTATGGTCGACTTATTGTAATTGGAATGATATCTCAGGTTCTGGTTTTTTATTTTATTTTATTTTATTTTTTAAGTTAGCGTCTCAGGCAACTGATGTTTCAATGCATTTCTTTGTGTGCCTTAAACTCTAAAATTTTGCAATCAACAGCGTGATTTGAGAATAGTTTGCAATATCTGCCCACGACCCAAATCAGTGGTGCACATTGCAAAAGTTTTCAAAGTTTAGGGTCCACATTACAAATACCTTTGTGGTTTAGAGAGCACATTACAAACACTCTCATAGTTTAGGGTGGATAGTTACCCACTAAACTGTTAATTTTGACACTAATGTAGACGTTAGGGTAGACATTGCAAATTAACTTTGAAGATTATTATTTTATGCATTTATTATGAAATGTTCATATCTAACGTTGGCATCATTTAAGATTGAGTTTCAATTATGATCCAGTCAGCTGAGAACTGTACCAATACAATAGAATATAATTAACTAATAAGACCTAAGATAAAATCCAATTGACTATTAAAATTAGAATAGATTTCCAAAATTAATATTAAAATAAATTTTCTTTTACACTCCCGCGAAAATTTTCCTTGTTAGAATACTTACTGATTTTAACTTTTAAACTTCCTCACTAATAATATGGTTTGAGTTTAAAATTATATTGGCAGCTCATATCCTGTATGCCTTTGCTTGATCTTTAAGTTAGATTTAGCTCCAACAAGACAATTCTTCAGAAGTAATAAAATTTTTACCACTTTGCTTACAAACATGGTTAAAGATGTTGATAGTCTTACTTGAATTATGTGTCCTATCAAATTAGTCATAGATCAGAATATTGAATAGTAAGCTTAGTTAAAATCTAAGCCACAATAGGTCAAAATATATGACATGGATTCCTGTCAGTAATAGATATCAGTGCCTTCATATTTGTAACTGAATATGTTACAATGATTTAACTCTGATGCTCTTTTTCAAGTTTGATAAATTACCAATTGTTCCAAAAGCTTAAACTATTAAGAAATTGAGAATTTAAAAATTTAACAATAATTCCATCACTCTCCCACTTTTGTGGGCCTAGACTCCCCCTTAACAAATCANCCAGCCTTATAATTTCCACGTGCAACCCATTTTAACACCCTTGGTACTTCTGAATTGCAATCCCTGTCCATTGCCCGAGTCTCCACTCTGCACTTCGTATCTCCCCCTTTCCTTCTGTCCCAGAAGACTCGCCTGCTCCCTGTCACATCAACCTCCACTAAAAGGCTTCTTCCTGACCAGTAAGATCTCCTAACAGCACTCTTCTTCCCTTTTAAATAATCTTTTGAATTCAAACTGAGGAGTGGGTAGCGTAGCCTAGAGTTTTTTGCCCCTACCTCTGACTCCTCATTAAAGCTCAGCTCCTTCTTGTCCCCTCCCACCACCTCCATCTTATCTGCCTTGCCCACCGGAACTACCTTCACCTTGGCACCTTTATGTCTCAGGTTCACCCCCTTCATCTCCTCTCTAAACTGTGCCTTCTTCCCCTTATCTGAGTAACCTAGTTGCTTTAGTTGCTTTCTATCCTCTATACCTCCATGAGAGCCTTGTACAACTTCAGCAAAGGTTCTAGGATTTTGAGTCTCCAAGTTAAACCTCTGCACCTGAGGAATAAACTTTGGGAGACCATAACCACCCACCGCATAATGGGAAGGGAACAACAACTTTCTCAGCTCAAGACCAAAGGCCCTCCAACCACTTCTCTCTTTGCCTTCTGGAATTATGATCGACCTCCTAGACCCACCAGCTTTGAGCTCAGTCAATAACAGGAACTGACCCGAGGAATTGAAGCTACTTTGGAGAGTAAATGCAATGTCACCTACTCTGAAAATAAAAAACTGTTTGGAGCTCTTCCCAACCACAAGTTCTTCAATACTATTCATCAACCAAAGTGCTGCAGTCTTGCCTAAGAAGACTGATCTCATAAAAAATTTGCCCCTCTCAAAAATCCTTAGCAAGAAAAAACGACCCCCTTCCTCTAAGACTAATTGAAAGGATTTTGACTCAATAAAAAATCTGCGAACTCCCCCCATCACAATCACTATATCTTACTTTAGTCACTGAAAGAACTTCTCAAAAGAATCCTCCTCTCTAAATTGGTAGAGTTATGAGTAGAAGCTAAATTGTAGACAGATTAGCACTACAATGCATTATTTTGCTGGTCATCTTCAACATGACATGTTTTGAGTTCTGTTGTCCATTCTTTTGCTCTGTCTTCAGGCAGTAGAAGAATCATATAATTAGTTAGATTTCCAGTTTGCAATTTCCCCTTTTGCCTCTCTTGCTAACTTAATAAATATCCCTTTGTCATCACATTTGCTATCTCAATTCACTATAAGTATTTAGTGTTTATTCACTAGATTCTTTGTTTTGTATCCTTCAATGTTTTCTGTTATAATTTCTTAAGACCTTTTATTCAGAGACCACATTTGCCTCTTCTGACAATATTGTTCCCATGTGGAGCTTTCAGGCTGGACAAATGGAATCTAGAAAAGTTGTTCTTGTGACGGCTGCTGCCGGAGGGACAGGTCAATTCGCAGTCCAGGTTTACTTTTGACTATGGAGATACTTTTCTATGACATGACTTTGCTGTTTCTATGAATGTGCTTGTCCACTTTCAACAGAAGCAGACAGTGACTTTGTATACTCCATCTTGGTTTTGGGAGACACCTATTGAAATCTGTTTTTAATCATGTTATTATATCGATAGTACCACAATTTTTATTTCAGAAGAAATAAATACAATAGAGAACATTAATCTCATCACTAACATTTTTCTTTCTATTGTTACTTGTTCTTTTTTAGTCATTTTTTTCCCATTGATTAAAATTATCTTTCTTATATCAAAAGGCAATATGAAATTCTATATCTGCAGCTTGCAAAATTAGCTGGAAATACAGTGGTTGCAACTTGTGGAGGTGAGGAAAAGGCCATGCTATTGAAAAATTTGGGAGTTGATCGGGTGATAGACTACAGAGCAGAGGACATTAAAACTGTATGTCTCTTTTTTCCTCATTTTTCTTTTTCTTTTTCTTTTTTTTTGGGGGGGTACTTGGTGGGTTTGGAAGCTGAAAGTGAATTTTGACTTAATTTTATGTGAGGCAGCAAGTTAACTAAATCAGCCAATTGGTTTGACTACATCAACTTCTAGTTTTATTTGACGATTTTCAGTTTTCATGGGCTTGTAGAATAAACATGTGAAACTAAGCCATTCATATATGCATATGTGCACAATTGTTAGCCATTAAGATAAATCACAAATTCAAAAGGCAAAACAGGCACTAGTGAACAGTTCTTTTGACAAAGCTTAGCTACTTTAGCAACTTGGCTGGTTATTTGAGATTCCCAATTATTCCATTCCCTGATGTTAGCAATTTATTGCAGTCAAATTGGATCATTTTCTTCTTGATACCCTTTACTTCTATATTTATGAGTTTTTATAGTTCATTAAACTAATGCATGCAATCTGCTATATGGTTGTTCCTCTGTGGTGAACTAATCTGTATGAGATTTACAAAATCATGTAAACTCAAGTAAAATTGATTTTGGATCTGTTTGTACATTGCCAATTTTTCAGTGTAGCTTCCGTATGAAATTTATGCCATTCTTAAAATTATTTATAGAAAGCAGCATGCATTTGCAGAGCCAATCACGTCTCCCAGTTTCTGTTCATTTAGTCTTATTTAGAATTCAGTGTTCTGTAATGCACTTGGTCATCACTTGGATATGCTATATGCTTTGAATCTGATTCATCCCAATGAACATGTCATTTTTTCTACTTTTTGTCACGATTTCCCAGGTTTTGAAGAATGAATTTCCCAAAGGTCTTGACATCATCTATGAGTCTGTGGGTGGTGACATGTTCAACCTGTGCTTGAATGCTTTGGCAGTCTATGGTCGACTTATTGTAATTGGAATGATATCTCAGGTTCTGGTTTTTTATTTTATTTTATTTTATTTTTTAAGTTAGCGTCTCAGGCAACTGATGTTTCAATGCATTTCTTTGTGTGCCTTAAACTCTAAAATTTTGCAATCAACAGCGTGATTTGAGAATAGTTTGCAATATCTGCCCACAACCCAAATCAGTAGTGCACATTGCAAAAGTTTTCAAAGTTTAGGGTCCACAATATTACAAATACCTTTGTGGTTTAGAGAGCACATTACAAACGCTCTCATAGTTTAGGGTGGATAGTTACCCACTAAACTGTTAATTTTGACACTAATGTAGACGTTAGGGTAGACATTGCAAATTAACTTTGAAGATTATTATTTTATGCCTTTATTATGAAATCTTCATATCTAACATTGGCATCATTTAAGATAGAGTTTCAATTATGATCCAGTCAGCTGAGAACTGTACCAATACAATAAAATATAATTAACTAATAAGACCTAAGATAAAATCCAATTGACTATTAAAATTAGAATAGATTTCCAAAATTAATATTAAAATAAATTTTCTTTTACACTCCCGCGAAAATTTTCCTTGTTAGAATACTTACTGATTTTAACTTTTAAACTTCCTCACTAATAATATGGTTTGAGTTTAAAATTATATTGGCAGCTCATATCCTGTATGCCTTTGCTTGATCTTTAAGTTAGATTTAGCTCCAACAAGACAATTCTTCAGAAGTAATAAAATTTTTACCACTTTGCTTACAAACATGGTTAAAGATGTTGATAGTCTTACTTGAATTATGTGTCCTATCAAATTAGTCATAGATCAGAATATTGAATAGTAAGCTTAGTTAAAATCTAAGCCACAATAGGTCAAAATATATGACATGTAATATAATTAACTAATAAGACCTAAGATAAAATCCAATTGACTATTAAAATTAGAATAGATTTCCAAAATTAATATTAAAATAAATTTTCTTTTACACTCCCGCGAAAATTTTCCTTGTTAGAATACTTACTGATTTTAACTTTTAAACTTCCTCACTAATAATATGGTTTGAGTTTAAAATTATATTGGCAGCTCATATCCTGTATGCCTTTGCTTGATCTTTAAGTTAGATTTAGCTCCAACAAGACAATTCTTCAGAAGTAATAAAATTTTTACCACTTTGCTTACAAACATGGTTAAAGATGTTGATAGTCTTACTTGAATTATGTGTCCTATCAAATTAGTCATAGATCAGAATATTGAATAGTAAGCTTAGTTAAAATCTAAGCCACAATAGGTCAAAATATATGACATGGATTCCTGTCAGTAATAGATATCAGTGCCTTCATATTTGTAACTGAATATGTTACAATGATTTAACTCTGATGCTCTTTTTCAAGTTTGATAAATTACCAATTGTTCCAAAAGCTTAAACTATTAAGAAATTGAGAATTTAAAAATTTAACAATAATTCCATCACTCTCCCACTTTTGTGGGCCTAGACTCCCCCTTAACAAATCAGGTCCAACATGTGGAATTTTCAACCTTTTCAATGGGAGGGTATTATTGAAACAAGTTTTGAACTCACGACCAATTACTCTGATACCATGATAAATTACCAATTATCCCAGAAATTTGAACTGTTTAGGAAATTGTGAATTTAATCATTTTATCATAATACCTACATATTCAAAAAAATTTAACCATAATACCAACAAAGTTCTAAGCCCTGTGCCACAGATCTTATGATTGACAGGTAACTTGGAAGAGTTCTTGTGCTCGAATGTATACTGATCTTGTACATCCTAAAATCTACTTCCCATCAATTTGTTGAGTCAACAATAGAGCAAAATGTATATGTACCACTATTTTTTCTTAGCCTTTTGTTTCTATGTTTGATGACTGTTCTTGCACATGGCATCATTGGTTTCGATTTTTCTCCAATAAACTGATTCATTCTGGTCTCAGTATCAAGGGAAGCATGGATGGAAGCCATCAAATTATACTGGACTATGTGAGAAGATTTTGGCTAAAAGCCAAACTGTGGTATGTAGCTGCCAAAAGATCAAACTGCTGTTGTTATACATTGTGATTACCAATTTTGTTAGTTTTGATTTCTTCCAGATGTTCTCTCATTTAACTTCTTACATTGTTAAGGTACTAAACATATGATTTCTGGTCCAAGTTTCAAACCCTTGACCCCATCATAAAATCTCATGCAGACAATCACTCTCCAAGAAATAAGTGTTTTTCTTGGTCACCTCTAGAGAATATAACTTGCATTGTGCTCTTACTGGTGATGTTGTCACTAATTTCTTTTAGGCATTGAAATCACTCCTTATTTTTCATATACATATACATATATGTATGTATATATATTTTTTGAGTAAAACCAAAAATCTTACTTTTAGTTTATTACATTACTGGCTAGTAGTAACTTTGTGAATTGTTACGCTCTGAATTTTATGACTGTCAGCATTTTGAGATTCTAACACCATGTGTCAGCCTTTGCCTTTTGAGCCTTGATGCAGAGACCTGACTGTTATGCACTTATGTTTGTGTCTCCCAGGAAAAAAAAAATAATAAAAAGAGAAGAAATTTAAACTCGTGCATTTTTTTTTTATTTATAAAAATTTAGTCATTGAGCAAAGTGTACAAAAATAAGTCTGCAAAGTTTTCATATGATAATTGTTTAGACCAATTCTTTTGTGTTTCCTAAACATTAAAAATAAGTGAGTTTCTTTTTCTGTGATTCTTAGCAACCAAAAGGAGATCTAAATAAAATATTTTGGGGTGACATGATATTGGACTTCTTTGCGATTTTGTTGTTTTAATGATACCAATGTTTTCAGGCTGGATTTTTCCTGGTACAATACAGTCAATTGTGGCAAGAACATCTGGAAAGACTATTTAATCTTTTCTCTATGGGAAAGCTGAAGGTAATGCATATATCCTGGTATATGTTTGATACTTTTTTTTTTTTTTTTGGGGTGCAAGTGAGCATTTGTTTCTGTCTAGATGATTGTGACAAGGTGGATAAACAATGTGGAGTAGCACTATTGTTCCTTTTTCATGTCATTGTGTGTATGTGGAATCACTTTTATTGCATATTGTGCTGTGCAGAAAATAACAAGAAAATAAAAGCTAATGCCTATTGTGGCATTTCATGAATTTCGTCATTATACATCATTAGCAGGACATGATTTACTATTGTTCTTCTTCTATTTATTCATCCCAACATTCAGTCTAGGACATGTATCCCCCACTGCCCCTCAGCCCACCTCAACTCCCAGGCCTAGATTATCTCCAACATGTATAACTTATGGTCAATAATAGGAGTAATTTTCAGTGGGTTGGGGGAAGGGCCAACATTGGACCAGGCTGCTAATGTGTTAATACTTGTTGATTATAAAATTAAATATAGGGACAATCTATAATGGGGAGGGGCAACACCTCTAAAAGGTGATGGTGGCTTAATGATGTTCTATGAGATGTGTTTGATCTCTCTGACCATTTCAATCATTTAATTATCTATTATACATGTGATAAGAGGAGAGAAATGAGTAGAATATTTCTATTCCTTGATAATCTAACTTACTTTTTTAGCCTTTTCATTTAGCTAAACCCCAACAAACCCCCCCCCCCCCAAAAAAAAAAAGAGAGAATGAAATATTAAAAAAAAAAAAAAAATCAGTTTATGATTTTTTTTTTCACATAATATTTATTCACAAGTTACTGTGATGGGTAAAAAATAAGGATCAATAATCCTATCAATTCACTGATAGACCATTTCATTGTTAGCTTTTCCTTCAAGGGAACTTCAATAGTTAAATGAACTTAGGTGATCAGATGTTCATGTTTCTTCTAATTCTGTTGTATTAGGTTGCTGTGGACCCAAAAAGATTTTTGGGCCTCCATGCTGTTGCAGATGCTGTTGAATATCTACATTCAGGCAAAAGTGTAGGCAAGGTATGCATTTCTGGGGGAGAAAAAGAGAGACGTTTTTCTTCTTATTCTGTCTCAGAATGGTTATGGTTGCAGAAAAAATTGCCCAAAAATGTTTATCTTAAAATAGGAAACTTTTACAGGTTGTTGTTTGCATTGATCCATCCTTCAGTCAACAAATGGCGAAATTGTAAGCAAGTGTTGTCAAAATATCTCAGATATAATTTTCATCAACTTTTGAACAATAAAATGTCAGTGTGAAAAAAGAAGATTGTGGGCTAGCAATATATACTGCCATTATCTGATGGAGCTAGTCTCAACAGTAATGATACTTAAGAAAGCACAGGTGATAACATCTTGAGCTTGTTTCATATCATTTTGTCATTTATTGTGAGTTACTGTTGGACAAAAGCAAAATAGAATAGAAAAAAATAGTAATATGAAAAGCTTTGGTGCAAGTTTTGGTCCATATAAGATCCAAATCCTTTCTGTTGTATATATACTTTCTAATAATGTTCACTACCCTTTCTATTTATCAAACAATGAATAAGATGTAACTGAAATTCAAGGCTCTTGATTATGTAAGGAATTCCAAGGTTATTTAAATTAGCCCAAGCTTTATATATTGATTATGAATGGAATTGTGAGGTCATCTAGAAGCATGTTAATGTCTATCTCTATTGTTGAATGTAAAACAATTTCAAAATTCTTGATGATGGAGCTCATTTCTGTGCATTTTGGGTGATTAAGATGATGTCTCAACTTCCAAGACACTCTCCCAATTAAGTTGCTGTTTCAAGCACAAAAGATTTCAATTTCCAGGGGACATAATTGTACGCTCTCCAATTTTGAGCATCTAATGCTCATCCATTTAGTTTCAGTGCAGCTAATAGAAACTGATGCGAAATGAATCTAATCATTGATGCTAAAGAGTGCAAAGAATTTGTTACAAACTTATGGGTAAAACTCACCCTTGAAAACCGGCTTACAAGGGGAGGGTGCTCAAGAACGCCCACTTAATTAGGGTGGTGATTGGCTTTGACACCAAATGTTACAAACCTATGGGTAGAACTCACTCTTAAAAACCGGCTTATAAGGGAAGAGTGCTGAAGAGCTTATAAACATACGGTTAAGCTTATACTTAACCAATGTGCGACACTAGGATCATAATAGATTTCAAGTACAAATCATCGATGTATAGTGCAAATAAGATTACAAAATAATAAAGGGAAGATGATATAGTAAGTTGAAACAATTGAAGGTTTGAAGTAGAGATTGTTTGACCTGAAAAGAAACTCAAAACGTTCAAAATGTATGGATAAAATATTATTTTCGTCAATAAAATTTAGCTCAAAATTTGAAAGTTACAACCCCAAAATTTTGAAAGGTGTCAATTTCATCTTTCTATTATCTAAAGAGAATTTCATGTGAAGATAATATTAACATGAGAAGTGAAATTGATACATTATTAATTTTTGAAGTATTTAAATTTGGGATGCAAAAATCGAACTTAGTCAAAAACCTATAGTTGAAAAACATATTTTAAAAGAGAAAAAATATGTGGCTTTTTGTGGAACCATAAAGTCTACAAGTATTAGCCAAAATCTCTATATTTCAATTCGCCTTCCTAGGTATTTTTAACAGAGACATTGAGAGTTCAAATCCTCCACCCTTATTATAACTAATATCCATCTAATTATTAAAAAATAAAAAAGAGAATGTTTTTTAATAAAAAAAAAAAATCTCATCACACACTTGTTATTGCATTTTATACACACTTCTTTTTGAAATCGTGTTTTAACTGTGTATGACTATAATTAATCTTTTCCGATTATGGTAGAAAACTTGTGTTTTGTGTCAAAACTGCAAAGGTAAAGTTGTGCAAAACAACCTCCAAAATATCCCCATTGTCATGCGTCAGGCAAAACAGGTTGAAGAACGATGTCGCTTCCAAGCATACTCCGCTAGGTTGATCGGATTTTATCTCATTTCTCTAAGAAATAATTATTTATATCTAAACGTATCATCAAGAGCCCCTATAGCTCAGTGGTAGAGCGTCAGTCTTGTAAACTGAAGGTCTGTAGTTCGATCCTGCATGGGGGCACTCTTTTTTCTCTTTCATTTCCCTTTTATCTTTCTTTCGTATGTAATTTCCTTTTATCTTCAAGATCAACAACTTATGTGTCCAATATTTTAGCAGCATTTTGTTTCAATCTATTTCTAAAAACAATGTAATAATTTAGCTCAAGTTTTGCTGCTTATGCGGAGTGAGTTAGAGGAACCGTTAGTTTAGTTTGAGGACTATCTGATTCTTTCTAAATTCAAATGCTAAAAATACATAGCAAGAATTAGTTTTATTTTATTTTTTGAGAATGAAGCAAAGCATTAGATATAAAGTGTGTACTAAAAAGAGTACACAGAAAGACCAATGAAATTGCAAGAAATAAGCCGAATAAAAAAGTGAACCCTCAATTTAACAGGCATTAGACATTCAATTTACAGTTTGGGCTTCGCTCTCATCAAACTAGCCATTTGTTGCCTAAGCTTGAAACATGCAATTGAATATTTGGCAGAGACCAATGAGATTGCAAGTATCCAATGATCTTATTCCACACCACCCCACCCCCCCCCCCCTCCAAAAAAGAAAATTTTGAGTGATCTTTAACTGGAAAAAAGAGCGCACAGAAACCTGCACAGTTTGCTTTCTACTGAAGAAGGAAAAAAAAAAGCCAGGTGGTGGAAAGAAGAGCTACATAACCTAGCAACTAAATATAAATTAAAGCTTAATTACAATATAAGCTTTTTAATTACAAAAATTAAACAAATTTCATTGCAAAATCAGATAAAATAGTCTTTCCACAAGTATCGCACAAACATAAATTGGGGTCCAGACAAACAATTTTTTTTTAAAGAGAATAAATCCACTAACATTATAAGACATAATATTACAGTCACTGCTATTATATTAAAATACATTCCGTTGATAAATCTGGCTAATTAAAAGAGCTGAAAAAGCATTCCTAAATCCCAAGTATACTAAATAACAATGTTAAGAAAAAGTTAACCTAGACAAAAACCTCAAGAATGATGAACCAAAATTGGTACATTGCAGAGGAAACACAAAATTCCAATTCTGTACCACAGCTTTCTTGAAGCAAAATAAGGAGGAAATTCCAGTAAGGCATTAAGTATCAGAGACTACGCTTTCTGCCTGCCAAAAACAGATATATATGGAAAGTGAAAACTGTGAACCATGTGAAATAAGTAGTTTGGTGAAATATTGCGTTTATCAGTTGCCATATATATTTTAAACAAAGGGACTTGAAAAGGTTTCAGAGTGGAAAACAATTACTTGCTCTGGTTCTTTTGGCAATCCTGTCTAACTGTGAGGCATCTGAATCCTTGTCCTTGTCTTCATTGTCCAACTTTGAGGCATCTGAATCCTTGCCCTTGTCTTCATCGTACGGTAATTCAGATGCCCTAATGATGTACACCTAGGAAGGACAATTAAGGTAATTACTACAAAAAAAAAAAAAAGGAGCACATTTATGTTTGAAATTCAATTTATACAAATGAGGTGTCATGTGTATAGGAAAAAAAAAATTAGTTCATTAAATTGTTAAATCATCTCGAGCTCCAGAACAAGATATTCTCCATTTAGTGAAGACAAATCAACATTATATTTACAGAATGAATTGAAACCTTCTACATATAAATATTCAATTAAGCAAATATCTAGTTTTGTGTATAGAAAAATGCACGAGGCAAAAAATTCACATCAATATTGTGGAACATATACCCCACACCTACAACATTATTAGTTGATGTTTTCCAGGGGCGAAGCCAAGGGGGGGGGGGGTGCGAGAGGGGGCAACTACCCCCCTGACTTCACCAGAAATTTCACATGCATACTAACATTAAGCAAATTTCCTTGACATAAAAAAAAAACACTCCCCAGTCCACACTAGGATCAATGACAAAATAAAACAAAACACTCCAAACTTGGGAATAGTGAAACCTAGCATAAAAAAGAAGGAAGAAAAAGTTACGATGTAGTCTTTACACTCCAAAGTCTATATCATACCAATCTTGTCCGGTTGTCCCATGCTTTTTTTTGCCTTATCCCAAATTTACTCTTATCATCACTCACAGACTCATTACACTTTTTCTAGCTAATCACTAAACTTTCTTAGTAAATCTTCAACTACAAGGCTTAAATTATTTGAATGAACTAAATTAGATGTTTAAAATTTATGAATTTAGATTACTATCTTACATTGATTTTTATTAACAATAAATTGATTATTTTTGTTCATTGATGATATGAAATTAAGAAATGATTAATTTCATTGTTATTTATTTTGATTAACAATTATTTGTTTTTTTTTTTTTATATTGATTAATATCTTTAAAGTTAATTTCGTCTTACAATCTTGCCCCCCAGATTGAAATCCTGGCTCCGCCACATTGTGTCCTATTTGAAATTATCACTCTACATTCTGCAAGAAGGCTAAAACTCAAAGGAAGAAAATATAGATATTACAGTTTAGCATCTAGAAAATTACAAATGACAAGGAATTTTGAAACATGCAAAAAATTGAAGCCTGAAGGCCCTGAACAAAATTGTAGTAGCCCCAATTGCGCATATTGAACAAGGAATTTTTCAGGGTTATATACTAGTTGTTTTGTTAATATTCAACATTATTACATCATGCATACCCAACAGGTAGCAAAGTTGGTTGGGATTGCATCTCATGAAGTTGAGGTCATTGATTCGAAATTTCCCATGCAATCTCCCCTTAGGGCCATTCAATCCTAAACAATGCATGCAATTCAAGGAAACTCAGAAAAGCGTTGTTCCAAATGAGATTAAGCAAATAAAGTTAGTGCTGCCTTGTGAAATGCCTATTCTTCTACTCATAAACACATCTGTTATTGTAGAGGTATTTTAAGTGACCATTTTGCAGTAGAATATTTAAGTTATAAAAAGGAATGACCTAGTACAGATTTTACAGAAATTTTTCAATATCAGAAACCTATCCACAATTGTCAAATAAATTTGTCAGCACTCAACATCAGAATTATCCTGCAATTTTCAACATTGGCATATAGCACAGATGTGTAATTGCTTTAAAGCTCTGAAAGGTACCAATAAGGCATCAATCTGAGTCCACCTGCTCACCTTAAAAGTAGTAGGGTTAATTAACTGGAACACTAATGCATCCCCATCAACTAGTTCATGATCAATAGCAAACCCTCTCCAACCACCGCTAAGACCATTTTTTTCAGCAAGGTATTTTGTTGGGAACTCATCTTCATCCTCATCTACCAAAGTTATCATCTCATCCTTGTTGGGAAGGTGTTCCTTGCAAAAGTAGACTGGCAGACCCTATTGACAGGTTGTAGCAGAAATTATGACAGAAAGTAAGAAATTACATCCACTCGTATCAGCTATATGAAAAAAAAAATACCAATAATTAATGTTATTATTCATTCTTCGAAAAGAACAACATCATGCCCAATTATTTAAAATGAAAATCAATGTAATGTCTGAAATACAGTCAATTTTATATATAGGGGCAAATCTGTGATTTCTGCAATTAAAGATATTTTAGTAATTTAGTTCTAGAATATTCTAGGAGATCCAAAATATCTTAGGTTTTATTTTCTTTAGGTCTAAGTTAGTGTACAAGTGGGACCTAATACTAGAGTACAAGAAAAATTCTTTATATAAATTGTGTTCAATGTAAGGGAGATGGAAAATAGACCAGTAAAATTGAGTGTTTTGAGCATAAATTCTTCCTCATTTTCTCTTATTTCTTTCTTCAATTCTTTTTTTTTTTCCTCCAAGTTATCATTCATGGGTACTATTCATATAGCCTTGAAGAGTTGAACGCCCTAGATTTCTCTCTTATTATTCTTCTTCACACCAGAATTAAGCCCTTTCTTTTACCCTTCAAAACCCTAACATAGTTTCTTATACTAAATTGGCAACTCATCAAACCACCTTTAGTTCCTAACTCAATCCCATATCCCCTTCTTAAACAATTCTAAACCTAGATTTATAAGTTCTCCGAACCCTAAGCCAAAAAATTGGGGAATTTGTCCTCATGTGGTTGTGGTGGGTCAAAGTTTAGTAGAATTTGTAGAAATGGGATTTGGAGTTGGGGAATAAAGAGTTATAGTGTTGTATTAGGAATTAAAGATGGTTGGATGAGTTATTTGATGGCTATTTAGTAAAGAAAGTATGTGGGGATTTTGGGTTTTGATGGGTAAAAGAAAGGACTTGATTTAGGGTTGTAAAGAAGAAGGATAAGAGCGAAATTTAGGATGTTCATGGGGTGTATGAATCATACTCGTGAAGCGTGACTTAAGTGAAAGAAAAGAAGAAGAAGAAGAGAAGAAAGAAAGAGAGAAAAAGAGAAGGAAAAGAAACCACAAAAGCCAATGTGACTTTGCTCAAAACATTCATTAATTTTATTAATACTCTCCATCTCCTTTGGACACATTGTGCACAATTTATATAGTAACTAGTAGTATTAGGACTCCTATACTGTGATCTCCTAGAAGATTCTAGAATTAACCAAATTACCAAAATACAATAAATTGATAAATTCAAAGGAAGATTTTCCCTCGAATATAAAATTTTCCATAACTAATCAATTAAAAAACTGTTTTAGGTTCATTCCTAGACAACTAAAACCACATGACTTTTACTTCAATTTGACTTCATATTGAATAGGTGAATTTGCTAAATAAAAGCAAATCCATCTTCATGGCTGCATCAAATATATGACCAGGTTCCATCAATAAACTACATAGGAGTCCAAGAATTATAAGTGAGTAAATACCCAATACCTATATATTACTAAATAAACAGTCTTACTCAGAATATCACTTATTTTCAAGCACAAGTCATTGACATACCAGCCAAAATCCTCCACTGACATGTGACTGGAGCATGGGCTTTAAAAATGTTGGGAAATCAGATCCCAAATCCGATTCAAGCTGTTCTGCTCTCTCAATGGCATCCTGTCTTGCACCATCTGAAGCATAAAACCGGCTCAACAAAGATCCCCGCCGATAGCTCCTACAAGTGAACCCCACAATAATCATACATAAGCAACCCTCAAAATTCTCAGTCATTTATCGATTAGTAAAGTTTTTTAACAATGAATCACAGATGTCAACCTTCTGAGACTCCCCAAGGGTTCAATTGGTACCTGCCATGAACCAAAAAGTTGGCATATCAATCCAAAATAGAGACACAAAGCATTTCAACAATATAAAGGTATGTCTAACATCCATTACCACCCAAAACATTACCTCCACCAATTTAAAGAAAGAATAAAAATACAGAATTTGTAATGGAAATCAATCACTATAATGACTTTTCATTGACTATATACTACAACAGCTTAGACTAAAATAAAATACAGAGAATAAGACAATACTAAATGCTAGATATAATGAAACTCAAACCTAATGGTTGCTCTATGTAGAGTTGATTATTATAAATAAATCACACACGAAAATTAATAGACAACATCAAACCATCTTGGGTAAATTGCATCCTTGGTTTCTTACGTTTCAATTTTGGTCCCCTAAATTAATAAAGAAGCTTTAATTTGGTGTTTAAAAAATTCAGAATGGGAACAAGTCCATTTCCATCTCTAAAAATTTTCTGCCATTTTCTTGTTTGCAATTTTGGTCCCTTAAATATGGGTTACTCATACTCCTCAGTATTCCACTAGTTACGTTTAAGGGGCTAAATTATAAAAATTTGAGGGACCAAAATTGAACTTTTTAAAATCAAAGAGACCAAAAATTCAATTTACCCAACGTATCTTCTTTGTAATATTTACAAGACTAAACTAGTAGATGCCCAAAATACATGCAAGTGGCAACTCAGGACTTGATAAAACAAAATCTAGAACATTTAATCTGAAATCAAACTAGTAACCAGTAAGCACCTTAAATCTTCCCTAACAAAACGGTTATATTTACCAACTACTGACTAACTATATTCAGCCAACTGCCAACATTATTATCTTAAAAAAGAATAGATGGAAACTTTAGGTAAAAGCAAAGTGATGAGAGAACTGACTTCCTTGTAATTGGGAGGGGGCTTGTTGGCAGTTCGACTCGATCTTCGGACCGGGACAGAAGAGACGTCAAGTGATACTCTTGGCCGCTTCACCTGCTTTGCCTGTCCGAACAGAAAGTAAAGTAAAAAACCAAAAATAGAGAGAGAGAGAGAGAGAGAGAGAGAGAGAGAGCAAAAGAGGAGTTATGAAGGATACCGGTACACATACACTGTACTAGAAGTAGCTGACCCGACCGTTGGACTTGGGCAGCCCTTTAAAATGAAATAAAAAGCCTTTGTAATGAATTCCTACGGCTATGCTTGACATGACTACACGAGTGGGACTTGTGTTTTGAGCGCCAATTTGTGTAAGTTTTTGAAACTTTTAAATTCAAAATGTGACAACGTCACTCAGCACTAACTCAACACTCATAAGTACAAAAAAAATACTATATCAGTGGATGTGGATTTGATTTTTGATTATTCTTGGAATTTTGGACATCGAGCCGAGCCGTTCCTGGGATTTGGTTACTTGCTTTTACACTGGTGTAGTGACACTGAAGTGCTGCCATATCCGTGGTGGCATTGGTGTGCCCAAAAGTGTCTGGTCTTTTGGGATCATGTATATTAACTTTCTCAATTAAATTCCGACCTATCAATTTTATAAATTTTTTTTTTTTGGAAAAGATGCATGTGTTGTAGTCAATGTGATCATATATCTAAATTTAATTAAGGAATTTAGTGCTTATTGGGATGTACTTTTAAATTAATTTATTGTTTATTTTTTCTACTATTTGCAGGTCTTATATGATTCGTCTACTTATTTTATTTACAACATTCTCAACAAAAATTAGATAAACTATTCCAAACGAATTTTTTTTTTGATTTTTGATAAATAAGGAATTTGACAGGCTAATACGTTCTCTTAAAAAGAAGGTATTGTAACTAATTTTTTTCCTTTTTCTTTTTTAGTCACACATTGGTTCTTAACTTTTGCTCAAAGTTTAATTTTTTCTTTTTTAGGATGATTATTAACCTTTCAAATCTTTTGTTTTATTTTATTTTTTGGAATAAAGTTTCATTCTAACCCTTTAAACCCTTTAAAGGTAAACTATAAATAAGTTGACCCAAACTATGTAATAAAAGTGTAAGAATATTCATTCAATTCTATTTGGAACTCAAGTCGATGTCAAGTTTATCAACAAACTTGATTATATGTTCAAGTTTGGTTATTTGATTGTCAAACAAGTTTGAGCCTGTTCAAATTCACTTGATTATAACTTTGTAATGATTATTTAAAAAAAATAAAATACCTTGCAATCCAAAACCCAATCCAACAACAAACTTGATTATATGTTCAAGTTTGATTATTTAATTATCAAACAACTTTGAGCATGTTCAAAAGCACTTGATTTTTTTTTTCCTTCTCATTTATAACAAACAGTCAAACACTATAATTAATGATAACCAGCTTGTTCAATTATTGATCTATTTAAAATTGTGCCAAAAAGGTAAATTAGCGTATGGAAAAAAAAATAGTAAAATATAACGTGACTAGAGACTAACATATGCTGACGTGGAGCCCATCTAACAATTAAATAAAAATAGAAGTACTGCGCACGTGGGGAGCAGAAAAATGAGAAATTCACATTTTATCTGAAATGAAATCAATCCCTAGCCAAGAGAGGGAAGAGGAGAAGATGCTTGCTTGGTTTCGGATGGCGGGTCGGGTACCGTTGTGGCTTGATTGGAGGATCCGGTGAGCATTTGGACCACTTGTTTGAATGAGGAAAGGTCAGCTTTGACGAAGGCAGTCGGGTACGGGTCGGCGGACTCGAATCTGACGACTGGTGGTTTTGAAGGAGGTTTGTTGCGTGAGAGATTTTTGGCGGTTCGGAGTCGGGTCTTGCTGGCGATCCGACTCGATCTTCGGACCGGTAATGAAGAAATGTCCGGAGTTACTCTCGGTCGCTTCACCTGTCCGTACAAGAAACAAAATCCAAAAAGCAATTAGTCTCAAAGTTGGAAAAGCCGAAAAAAGAAAAACACAGAGATTGAGAGAGAGTTGTGAAAGAGACCGGAGAGGATTTAGCAGTGGAGGCTTTGAAAGTGAGAGCGAGTTTTCCTAAATTCAGCTCTTCCATTCTCTTCTTGTTCTCTTCTATTCTCTTTCTCCGGCATTCCTCGTAGCTTTGCTTCGATTCCACCATTTTTTTCCTTTTCTGAGTTCTGTTCACTTTTCCCTCTTTGACTTTTTGTTTTCCTATGCTGGAGTTGGAGTGTTGGACAACAAACAACAGGGAATAGAAAGACACTAACCACAAGACTGGGCAGTGGGCAATAGTAGTCATACAATACTGTTTATTTCATTGTTTACTTCAACAAATCTTTTGATAATTAGATAGTTGTAGATTTGATCCTTGAACGTCTCGACGTTAAGAAATATCAGTCGAGCTTAATTACTCGTCTTGTAGCTCAATTAACATTTTTAATTAACAAGTCGCCGTAGTTAAAGTTAATAATTTCACTTGTATGTTTATTACTGATTAGAATTATCATGTACAGTTGGAAAAAAATACAAAAAAAGGGGGGCTAAATTAGTCATTTGGTCGTTCAATTGTGCAACAAAGTCTAATTTGGGCCCTTGATTGATATGTGTCAATTTTGTCCATTAACTATCAGATTTATTTCATCATGGAGTTCAATTCTACTTTTAGTTAAAGTTTAAATGGAATTATCTAGTTTGAAATTAACTTTATTTTGAAAGTTAAGGGACAAATGTTACACAAAAAATAGTTGGTAGACAAAATTGACATAATTAATAATTAAAGTAGGATATGTGATGGTTGGGGCAAGAAGGGTGATGATATAAAGATGAGGATAAAAAAAAAAAAAAAAAAAGTTGGGTAATTACCATTTTCCTTAGAATATAGAAGTCAATGGAAATAATGAGGGGTGGGAGAGTACATGTATTCTCCCTGGTTTCACAAAATTCACTCCAAAGCAAAGGAGATAACTTTTCCTGGCTTGGAAAAGAAGGAAAATTTTATAAGGTATAATTTTAATTAATTCAGTTTAAAAAAAAAATTCTTATAGAAAGTGGATGGATTGAGAAAATAAAGTAATAAAATAAACACAATACATTCACTTTTATATAGTGTCATGTTTACTAATTTAGCTAATTACCTTTTTATTTATGTAATACAAGCATGATAGTAATTTTATACAACCTATATTGTTTATCTTCTCAAGTAAACAAAAAAGTTAAATTTATTTATAACAGTCCACTTTTTTTTATAGAGATAAAAATATTTTCTTTCTTATAATTTTTTTTTATCTCTCTCATATTTTTCTGCCCACCACAGTTTTGACTTTCCTATCATTCAAATCAAACAAACCATTGATATAAATCAAAGGACTACCTAAACACCTATAACTCTAAGCACTCGGCAGAAATTTTAGGTCATATTAATCTTTAAAATAAATTACTAATATGAATAAACATGTGGGAGCTAGATTTAAGTTTGGAAACTCTTGCTTCTCTCAAAAAAAAAAAAAAGTTTGGAAACTCTTAGAACACCAGGGAATGAAGCCAAGAAATGATTGTGTGCTTGTGAGAGATTGCAATAGCTCATAAAACTCTCCCATAGTTGCATCTTTATCATATGTAATCCAGAGGCTTACGAAAAGAGAGAACCAATACGTACATATTCTGGCCATTACTAGCAGTAGATGACTGCATCAGGAGCATCAGTGTCTACAGTGATCAATGCTATAAATAGCCCAATTAACTTATAACTTACAAAAAGAAAGCAGCTTAAAGCTACTGTGCTGATATACAATGTTCCTTTGTGAATTGATGTGCGTGGAATTTCACAAAAAAGCTTTATACTTACAAAACATCTCTTCACCATGAAGCATTGAATATTCCTAGTCCTGGAACATACATCTCTAGTTTACAAAAAAGTTGCGAATCAATGACAGAAAAGCTCCTCATTACCAAGGGGCATTAGCCACTTCTTGGAACGCAAGCTCAAGCTTGTCAGCAGCAACATCCAGATTCTCAATCTCAGCATCAAGGCTATTTATTTTCTCCTTTACTTCCAAAAGCTTTGCCTCCAAAGTTTGCACCTCCTCTTCTGCTTGAGCTCTTACAAGAGTAGCTTCTTTATACCTCTTTAATTTCAGTGAAATATTCAGAAGCTGCTCTAGCCGAGCACGCAGGAAGCCCACATTCATGCCTAACACCTCAAAGGCTTTCAATGTCTTGTCCCAAGTGGACAAACTTTCTTGTGAAGTGGAAATCTTGCAGGCTCTAATGGCATCAGCAACATTAATAGTCTCAGAAATCATTCCAGCTGCCAATTTACAGTTAAGACCCTCAAGTAGATGTTCATGAAGAAATGATTTCTGACTGCAACAGAGCTCAAAGTACTTGGTCAGAAGGAATTTGGGGAGCTCAGAGTTTATAACCAGACCATTAACAAGAACGGAAAAATCTTCAATGCTTCTAACTTGTTTAAAATCAACCACGGAATCTGATAGTCTGATTCCATCCAAAATTTCTGAGCCAATATCACTGTCATCTTCTGAAAGATCCACCATAGGCCCAGGATCAGTAACACAGACCATAATACTATTCTTTTGAGTATTTTCTTGAGAAAGAGTCTTCAAAGCCTCATATACTGGCTCTTCACAAGCCTTAGTATCCTTATCTGCATGATTTACACAGTTGGAAATAAATGACAATATAATGGAAGAAGAGTAGAATGCTGCAGTTATTTAAAGAAGATCAAGGAAAACAAGAACAACAATGTGAACTGCAAAGCAACTTACCGTACTTCATAAGTTTCATGCCAGCATCCAATTTCAAGAGGGCAAGAGCACCATCCACTTCATCCGAACCATTTGATCTGACAATGTATACCTAAAATTGGGCAGGAAAAAGATGCACAGCTGATATGCATTGACAAGAAATAGGCTAATAGCTCCAAGCAGCATGTAATAAATTATATCCTACAAATTGACATGCTAAATTCCCCAAACAAAAAAGCATATAGGAGTGGACGAGACCTTTATGGGTTTTAATTTCTGTTAAGGAAAAATTCCAAAACAAGAGATTAAACCAACATTTTTGGTCCTCCTTTCAATTTTTTTTTCCTAATCTCTGCAGAATTCACTTATAAAAAGCAGATACTTCGATGCAAGAGTCAACAACACCCAATAAGATAAAAAATATTTACTCATTGAGTTGAATTGGTTTTTGACTTCTCCTCTATAGACTTCTCTCCAACCAACAGATTCAACATCAATTCTTATACTTTCGTTATTACTATTTTTTCTCAAAAATGACCACATATATATATATATATATATGATCTTTATTCACACCAAATCACTGTGCAGGCATAGCATTGAATACAAGCATTCTAATCAAGTACTCTAGGAACATTGGGTGGAAGGTAGTGTTGGTAAGTCAGTTTGTAAACCTCTTGTATTAAAATTGGTAATAACTTTAGCATTTGTAAGGTAATGTATAAGTTGTAACAAAAAGGTTCAAATAACTACCTTAAATTTGGAAGGCTTGACTAAATGGAAAACGACAATATCTCCCTCCATTAATTTGTGAGAAATGGAAAACCCTCTCCATCCAGCACTTAGTCCCACCTTTTCCGCAAGATATTTTGTTTCAAATGCTTCACCACTCTCATCTTCCAGAACAATTGCTGTATCTTGCATAGGCAAATGTGCACGACAAAAGTGCTTTGGGAGACCCTGTCATTTAAAAACAATTGACACATACAATAAGTCTGTTGATTCCTACCCAATTCCACAGACAAAGTGAGGTTTACCAGCCAAAATCCACCCGTAACATTTGATGGGAGCATAGTCTTGACAAGGCTATGGAACTCAGGTTCTAGATTTGCTTGAATCTCTTTTGCTTGTTCTAATACACAAGACTGAGCTTCAAATGTATCATATAAGCTGTCTACTGTTGCTCTCTTCAACCGCTTAGGACTGTACTTAAAAAAAAAGGAGGCAGCACTGTTAAAATGTCATTAAATCTCCAATATCTCATAACAGATTAACCGGGAAATCAATCATACTTACCCTTGTAAATTTTTATTATTGACTGCCTGTTCAAGAATCCACAAAAAATTCCATTAGTTTAGTACTATAATACATTCAAAAGAACATTGAGATATTAGACAAACCAACAGAACGTAATTACTGTATAATACAAAGACAATAAACCGTAAACTAATTTGAGAAATGTAGTATAAAACTAGCCAATGTGGTACTTCAGTACATGTATCATGGCCAGCACAAGAAACTACAATATAGCCTGCATTTGGTTTAGCAACATTTTCAGAAATAAGGGGTACGTAAAGTAGGAGACTAGTGATTATGTAAACAACAAAACAGATAAATTTCCAGGACTCCCAAAGGAAGAGCAATGCTAGAGGTACAGAATTTTTCACAACCTTTTTCACAACTTGTTAAGGTGATAAGTTGTGTAAGGTTGAATTTATTCAATCATATGTTGGCTTTATTTCGTGCTAAATTTGTTTGTAATTTAGCAATTAGATACTCTATATTTAGGTAAGAATTATGTAAGGATAGTGTGTGAGAAAATGAAGAAAACTTAAGAAGCGTGCAATTCAAGAGAGTCTCGCGACTAGATCTTGTGACTGGCAAGTCGCTAGAATAACACACATGTGAAGCATGCAGGAGAGCTGAAGGGTTACGATAGCTGGAGCACTACATGGCAAAATTTCCAATCTAGCTAGGCAGTTAGCTCGCAACTCAAACTCGTGATTCGTTCCAGTCGTGAGGTTGAGTCGTCAAAATGCCCTGTTTGTTGAAATATGACTTTTCACATTCCTGATACACCTTACTATAAATATCCTTATAGCCACAAAATGTAGAAAGTTCCTAGATAGAATTTTGAGAGAGAAACTTTAGAGAAAAACAAGAAGCGTGTAAGGATAGTGTGTGAGAGAGTGAAGAAAACTTAAGAAGCGTGCAATTCAAGGAAGTCTCGCAACTGAATCTTGTGACTGGCAAGTCACTAGAATAGCACATGTGTGAAGCATGCAAGAGAGTTAAAAGGTCACGACAGCTGGAGCACTATATGACAAAATTTCTAGTCTAGTTAGGCAGTTAGCTCGCGACTCAAACTCATGATTTGTTCCAGTCGTGAGGTCGAGTCCCCAAAATGCCCTGTTTGTTGAAAAACAACTTTTCACATTCCTCATACACCTTACTATAAATACCCTTATATCCACGAAATGTAGAGAGTTCCTAGAGAGAATTTTGAGAGAGAAACCTTAGAGAAAAATAAGATTGATTCATTCACAATCTTTATCATTTGATTCTCCAAATTCCTCTACTCTCACCCTCTCTATTGACACATCCTTGAGAGGTACATTTAGTCAAATCCTTATCTCACCATACCCATATCAGTAAGAAGGTATTTTGGTACTTGGGAAGCAATTCAGAAGGGATCAATTCATTTTGGTTGATGCAATGGGCTATTATGGGATTCGGTAAGCTAGAGAAGACAAAATTCAGCGTAATCCTGTTGGAGCAAGAAGCTTGGAGGGTCTTTTGCTATTCATGTATCTAAACTTTATTCTCTAGTGGATTATTGACTGCTTGGAGGGCGGCGGAAAGATTTTTCGCTGAGTACTTTGATTTTTTCTTGGATAATACATCGCTGTATTATCTCTGTGTTTGCATCCTTCTTCTCTTACTTTTTACCACTTAATTGCTGCTGTGTTTGTGATTAATTATGGTTTAAAGTGTTTTACCTATTTGGGTTTAGCTTATATCCATATTCCGCACATATATTGTTTGTTTATAAGCTAGTGTTGGTAATTTTAATTTGGGATATAAACGTTCATTGATGTTTTACACACTAATTGAACTATCAAGTTGTAACTAGAGCAACATCATTTTCTAATAAGTCCACCACTCACACAGATTTTATAATATACCAATCACAACAGACTCCGTCAATCATTGTGCAAAAAAGTTTGAAATTTCTGTATCATTAGATTTGTTGCACACGCAGTACAGAAAGTTTGTACTTTTTTTTTTTTTGGCACCAAAAAAAAAAAAAAAAACCGAACAAAAGTACAATGACTCTTTCTAAAACTGGTTATCATAAGAGTTTAATGACTTCAAAAACTATTTTATGTTTTCAATATACCAAAAAAGAATGAAAAACGTGTATCTCTTTCGTTTTCTAAAAGCTGTTTTAAAACCCAGTTCCAGTTTAGGCTTAAGAATCAGTCATTTCCCCAAATTTCAAATTTCTTACTGTGTTCATTTTTCAACAATTTCAAAAAAAGCAGATGAAAGTTTCAAACAGCATCAAACAGACTGGTACACAGAACCTATGAAGCACGGGTGCGTTTCGAGACTCGGGTGCGGATGCGGGTGCGGGTGCAGGACACGGCAATTTTTGAAAAAGGTGGGTGCGGGTGCGGCAGGACTCGGCAATTAAAAAATCATTAAAAATATTTTTATTTATATTTTTAATATATTGCTAAGCATACTTTTTCACATTATATAAATATATACCAAATAAAAAATTAATATTATCAGTTTTTTATTTTATTTTATTTATATACATATATTTCCTATATCATTTATTGAAAATATTAAAATTATAAGTCTATGTTTCAACTAGTATATCAATATTACGCTTAAATATCTACCTAAATTATAATTATAATAAGTTGATAACAACTATCACTTTTTAGAATATTAAAAGTTTAAAACAGTAATATAATATTTCAGAAAAAAAAAAACAATAATATAATATGTACGTAGATAATGACAAAAAAAAAAAAGAAAAAAAAGTCACAAGTTAAAAAATTAAAAAAGAAAGAAAGATAGCATATTTACGTTTGGGGAAGGGTCAGACTTAATAAAAAAGTTTGCTACTTTCCAATGCTTTGTCACGTGACTACTGACTAAGCTCACAAAACTAAAAAGAAAGATAAAAGAGAACAGAGCAGAGAAACTAAATCTAAAAACAGCAGATGAAATTCAGGAGACTCAAAAACACGAAGAACAAAAGAGTAAAGAAGAAACAGACAGAAGAACAAAAGAGTAAAGAGGAAACAGAGAAGAAGAAGCCTGATCTACGATTCTGTGTTGTCTGCGTCGGCGTGAGTCTGGGGGAAAAAAAAAAAGTGGCAGGACGCGGCCTGACGCGGCCCGACGCGGCACCGATGCGCGGTCAGCGGCGTCCCTCACGCGTCGCCGCGTCGGACGCGGGTGCGGCTCCTCTGGTGCCGCGTCCGTGCTTCATAGCACAGAACAGACTTTTCAACACTAAACAAGATGAAAGTTTCGCATTTACTTTTTGATAAAAAAAAAAACAAAACAGAGGACAGTGATTCTCACTTGCTTATCAGCCATTTGGTTAAAGCCCGGAACTTTTTTCAGCAACAGCTTTCCCATGGTCTTTGCTGGCCGCCTTCGCTTCTGAGAGTTGAAAAGAAAAGCAAAAAATCAGAATCATGAACAAACAGTCAAACAAATGGCATAATCAGATAAAGAGAGAAAGTGGGTGAACCTTGGGAGAAGAAACAGTTGGGCATTGGCTCTGCTTTTGATCAGCTACAGCCATGGCTTTTGTTGAAGGTTGAGTTAAAACTCAGAGTTTCTTCTCTTGTATCTGTTGACTTCTTTGATTTTTGTTTTTGTTTTTGTTTTTGTTTTGGGGAATAAGCAACAGGGAAGCATTTGTGTACATAAAGTTCTAGAGGGAAAACCCAAGGGCCGTTTGATTTAAAATTGTTAGCTAAATTAAAGGCTGAGTTTAAAATTTGCCTAGAAATAATAGGGGGATGGCTGACTGGCTGAGCCGGTTACGTTTAGTACTGAGCTGTGAGGTTTTTGTTTGTGTGTGTATGTGTTTCTGTGAGAGTTTTAATTTATGATATCTGCTTTTGATGATAGTTCTTTATTATTAGATTAAAATACCAATCGGTTTTTAGTTTATGAGGGAATTGAATCTTATATCTCTTATTTAACCATCAAAGACTTTATCAGTTGAGTTAACTGAAACATACGAGCAGAGTGAGCCTTAAATTTTAGGATTGAGCTCTAGTGATCCTACACGAGATGTAAAAGTTGCTAAGATTATTAAAATATATATAATAATTAAAAAGGTTAACAAATAATTGGATAAATTCTATTAACTTATCTTGAGTTTTTGGTTAATGTCAACTAGATTCAAGACATTTTTAAAATTGATTAATTTGGATGATATTCATTTTTCTCTTTCTCTTTTAAGGACCAAATTTATCAGAGTTGAGATATTTTGGACATGTTTAGCAGTAACACAAATCTCAAGGTAGGTTAATGAAATTTACCCAATCAAATTTTACATTTCACAAGAGTGGAATTACATGGTAGATCCAAACCCAAATCTTAAGTAGTGGTGTCTGTTGGAAAAACTAGTGTTGCATCACATACAAAACAAGCCGCAGAAGTAAGACAAAGATCTACTTCATTCATAAGAGATAACATACAATTTTGAATTCTAGAACAAAGGATAGAAAGCGTACCTTGATGTAATGGAAAAGAAGAAAAAGAAGAAGAAGAAGTAGATAGTATCTTGAGAAGACCTTCAATCTTTATCCCAATTCCCCATGGTGCCCAAGATGTGTGGTTTCTCAATTGATTCTTACGTACATTGATTTTCATTTTTGGAAAATGTATTCAAGAGATGTTTTAGAGAAAACTGCTTCTCTTCTTTTAATCATATGTATGTTTTAGCTACCTAAGCAGTTACTTTATTTAGTAACTCTTATTAAATAAATAACTGATTATCTAATTGTGTTAGTCTTTTGAGCGAACCCAATTGGGCTTTAGTATATGCCTTGGGATAGGACCAAATGGACAAATAAGCCCAAAGCTATCATTAATTATATAACAAGTACCACTATGGAAATATAATTGCATCCAAGGCTTTATTAATAAATTATATCCCAAAACTCTAATATAATATCATTTGACCCCTCCATAAAATATCCATAATGAACAAAGTTATAATAAACTATTACTTTGTAAACAACTATTTTATTTCTTGAGTCCCCTGTTTAATCTTTTAGTTATTCATATTTATGAAATCTAATTTCATTAAATATAAACTTGAGTAACTCTTTACTAAAGTGGTCGGCCTTGAATCACTAATTCCCATTAAATTTATCTCAAGAGAATATTTCGTGTCTGTATATGTGTTCCCTCAACATTACATGCGGTTACCCAATATACTGAGATTTCGACCATTAAATTAAATTTTACTATTGATATATCAAGAGAATGAAGCTAGGCAAGTTAATGCTTTTAAAGAATGAAGTCAGGGTCTTCCCATAATGGCCGTGTAGGGTGAATAGGCATTCACTACAATGAAATTCACCTCTACCACCTCTGATCTTGCTTGTACGAGCAGACAAATCTGGCCTTTATGGATGACAACTTTCTCGTCGAAGCTTACCAGAGGCGAATCATAAGCTGTTAAGCCCATAGGTTTCAGGCCTAGCCCGTTGTATAAATCGGGGTACATAATCTCTACCCCATTGCCTTGATCCACTATCACCCTCTTAACATCATACCCTCCTATTCTAAGAGTGACCACCGAAGTATCATCGTGTGGCTGGATGGTTCCAATCTTGTCCTCGTCCAAAAAACTCAGCGTCGGTCAGATCTCCATTTTGGCCCTCTTTGGTCCTCGGTGGTATGTCCTCGTTCTTAGTGGTATTGGCAATAAAGACTTTGGTTGCACCACATGAGGTCTCCTCCCATCTTGTTCGGCCATTTGAAGTATGGTTCGTTCTTGATCTTTTTCAAGACTTGATGCATTGGTTCTCGGAACACAGTGCTAACCACTTGAGGAGTCGTAAACCCAGATCATCCAACAAAATCCCTTCGGGGTCTATTATTGTTGTAGTGGTCCGACTTGAAATCCCTTTTCTCCTGAGGGATAACCTTACCCTTCCCCTTGCCTTGCTGTTGGTCTTTCTCAACTCTCTTGTATTTATCAATGCGGTCCATAAGCCGATGCACACTCCTTACCGGTTTCTTGGTTAAGGATTTTCTCAAATCATGCTTGGTGGGTAGGCCAACCTTGAAGGTCCTTACAGCCACATCATCAAAATCCCTATCAATCCAAGTACATTTTCAAGGTCTCCCCTTCTCACATAGACATGGATAATAAGGAATCCAAGGGCCAAGGAACTCTACTGCATGTGATAAATCGAGATCCAAATGCTTGGGTGAGCTCCTTAAAGGAATCAATGGAACTTGCATCTAGGTCATCAAACTACCTCATGGCCATAGGCCCTAAACTGGAGGGGAACACTATGCACATCAAAGCTTCATTCTTGGAGTGCACAGCTACTCTCTGGTTGAAGTGGCTCACGTGCTCCACAGAATCTGTTCAACCATTATACATGGTGAACGTGGGCTGGGTGAACTATCAAGGAAGTCTTCTTTCCACAATTCTGCGTGTGAAGGGTGACCTGGAAATTTGTTTGAATGCTTTACTCATAGCATCATTCCCCAAGCCTTTGGAAGATGAATTTTTGTTTCTGTGCTCATGATGGTAGTTCTCATCATACGAGAAAGACTCACTAGGGGGAGTCCTTGATCTGTGTCTATAACTAACATCCTCTTCATTGTCAGAAGAGAAGTCAGAACGGGAGGGAGTTCGCCTTCGCTGTTCGTGGCGCAACTTCCTCTTTAAATGATCAATCTCCCGCTGCATGTTCTTAGCGTTCTGCTCATGAGAGACTAGGCTCCCACCCTGAGACTAGCTCCCACCCGAGACTAGCTCCTAGTATGGGTAGTGTGCACACTTTCCTTTCTGTTCCTTCTTTGTTCAAGATCACAAAAGTGATCTTGTCGTTGAGACCTCATAGATTCTGCCTGGTTTGGACTTGAACCTACCATTGTTGAACGTTAAACTCACTATCACACCACAATTCCCCATAGACGGCACCAATTGTAGGGGCCTTGATTTGGGTTCCTAGTCTACAAGATGGACCAGCTTAGGCCCAAAAAGCCTAATACAATGAATTTGTAAAGAGTGGGTTAGAAAACTGGGCTTAAATGAGTTGGACAGCAAATGAAGTGGGTTCAGATGACAAGAAAATGAAGATAGATTGATTAAACTAAAGAAAATCGTCCTCGACACTGTCCAAGCAGATCAGTTCTTGTATATTGATTCTCAAGTTTGATTACAAGTTTAGTTAGTGATTGCTACATTGTTTCTCTCTCTCTTTCTTGATTCCCTCTTTCCTCAGGGGTCTCTTACATTATATACCTCTCTTTGAATGATCTTGGCCCTCAATTTGTTGATCATCCAAGCCATTACCTGAATGCTTGTCTTATCAGACACCCTCTCTGGCCCTCTGTGAGTTGGGGTAGCCAAGACAGCACTGTTCAGGAGTCTTCTCCACATAAATGCAATCAGAAAGTTAGCTGCAGAGCATTCAATGCGGTGACAGCAGCTTTTCCTTAGATATTTCCTAGCTCCCATCCTCCATATACGTTCATGATGCATGTCTTTATCAATGGAACCTCCTGGAACGTCACTCTGGGTGATAGGAGGCACATTTTGATCTTTATTGCATTTAGCTGAAGGGTTATTCCTTCTTGGACAACCTCTCCCAGACTCTGCAGTCATAGTTTGCTTGTGAAATTCGAAGTATTATGTCTTCCTCGCTATTGATCTATTCTCGGACCACGGAGCCTCCTCGGACAAAGCCCAAGACCCAATATACATTTGGGCCTACGTCCCCACACTTTATATTCTTAAAAACAAATTTTTAAAAATAGAAAACAAAAACTGATATCAAACATAACCTAACTTTTTAATTTTTAATTTTTAATTTTTTTTAAAGTTAGTTTTATTTATTTATTATTTTTCAAAAAAATGAAACAAAAGACAAAAAGTTAAAAGCTAAAAGTGGCATCAAACAAAGTTATTTATTTTGTACCATACTTTACCAGATCAAATGTTTTCATACTAGTTACCAAAACTGGTATGGTTAAGCGGTTAAGCCCCTTGAAATATTTCAGCTTAAATACCTATTTCAACATATTTGGGAAATTCCTACGGAAAACACAATTTGGCCCAACACAACTTTGCTTTCTCTTAACTTTGTTATGTCAAATGGTAGGTGTGTGATCTATTCATTGCTTTTTCTTCCATCGTGTGAATTTATTGAGATAGTTTGTAACCATAACTTTTGTGCAATAATTATTGCCACGTCTTGATGTAATTCAGTTATTGACTGCAGTTATTCATTTTTTCTCTATTTTCTTCCCAAATCGAGGGATAGAATTTTGGTCTGCAGTTATTCATTTTTTTCTCTATTTTTTTCATAAATTTGAGAGATAGAATTTTGGTGGGGGCTGGGAAAAAACACCCAGGTTCTACCAATTTTCCATTCTCTCACTCTCTCCAATCAAACACTCATAAAATCAATTTTTTCTCCACTTTTGTCTCCTTCATTTTTTATTCTCACTGTTTTACCCCAACCAAACAAACTTTGAAGTCAACCACTTAAACAAAATTTGGTCCCAAAAGAATTGTGACGTTGTTATGATACTTTGGTGTTTTCGTTCACTCTCTTCGTATATATTGATTATGATGATGGGGAATATATTTTTGGGCTAACATATTGGACTAAGCATGGGTTTGCTTAAATATTTTAAGCGGGAGACGTACTTATGAAGCGCGATACGCAATGATCATAAGAGGAACTACACAAGCCCACAGCCGTGCACAATGAAGTCTTTTATCTCTGTCATATTGAAACCACAATGCTCCTTTTTAGGTGATCAATAATAAGAATCCAATCTTAATTTCAACCCACCCAAAGATGGGTATTTAGGTAGTTGGCTTTAAGTTTTAACAAAGAAAATTACGCTCCTTTATATAAGAGAAATGAATTGAAAAAAGACAATAAAAGAAGATGAATACTAATACAAAGTAGATGACAAAGAAGATGAGGACTAATACATGATTAGATAAGAATTAATAATAGCTGTCAGCTTTGGTAATCTTTCATGGACACTGATATTTTTATGACTTCAGAGCAACATTTTAGAATCCTGATTCCTTGATTTTCAAGCCTTTATTGAAGAGTTCAAAAAAACATCAACGAGCCTTTTGCTTAAAAAGCTTTCTCAAATAAAACGATTCTTTTTTATTTTTCAAATTCTGGGTTGAAATCTTCATTTTCTGGATCAAATACATTGAATTATTTATTTATTTATTTATTATTTATTAGGATGATATCCAATTCCTTTTTTGAGAATATTGGAATAAGAATTTTTGAACTTTTATTTTTTATTTTTTATTATTATAAAAAATTTCTAGCTTCACTGATTTTTCAGTCACTGATTGCTGACATGCAGCTCTATCAAAACTCAAAAAGCTTAAGTGATGCTACATAGCAGTAGAGATATTAGAGATACTTCTCATTGCTTGGATTCGTTAATCTCTTCCTGTGACATAAGCTAACAAGTTCCACAAAACAACCATATATACACATATAACTTCAAAAGCACCTTCTCACCATGGAGCATTAACTACTTCTTGAAACACAATCTCATGCCTCACCACATTCACCTTCAAAGCCTCAATCTCATCGTCAAGTCTTTCTTTGGTTTTCTTTAATTTCGAGAGCTTCAATTTGAGAAAATCCATTACTTCTTCTGCATGAGCTTGCTCTAGTCTAACTTTTGATTTCCTCTGAGGGTCCTTGACTGCCGCTGCTTCCATAGCAATGCTCATCAGCCGAGCCACTCGAGCATGTAAGAACTGAACATTCATGCCCAATAGCTCAAAGCCTTTCAAAGTATTATCCCAGTCTTCAAAATCAGCTACAGGGGTCAAAAGTTCACAAGCTCTAATGGCATCCACAATGTTGATAGTCTCAGAAATTATTTCAGCAGCCAACTTGCTATTAATATTTTTGCGCAGATTGTCATGCAGAAATGAATTCTGAGAACAGCAGAGATCATAATACTTAACCCTCTGGTAATCTGAGAACTGGGAGTCTATGGTTTCGCCATTCACAAGAATGGTGAAACCGCTGATGCTATTAACTTCTTTAAAATTAGCAATTGACCCTGTAAGTCTTAGACCACACAGAACATCTGAGGCAAGATTTTTTCTGCTATTTTCATACTGATTTGCTGCATTCATAAAACTAGTAGTAGTATCTAAATCCTTCAGGTTGTTTATTTGAATAGTCTCTCCAAAAATGTCTTGCATAACACGGTCGAAATACGTAGTGTCTTTGTGAATTTTGATCTTCTTGTCTTCAATTTCTTTTTTTGTTCCAAGTTCAACATCAAGGAGAAAAAGAGTGTGCCATCAGTTAATTATGGGGGCAGTCACAAATTCAGAAGTAGAACATAGCAACAAAATACCATACCATAATCATTTCCTCTTGCACAAGCATCTAAATTTGAAGGGCCAAAAAGCCCATCTACTCCAGCTAAACCATTCAGTCTCACCGTGTATACCTATGAGAGTGAGATGGGAGGCAACAATTAACCTATATCTTTCTTTTTTTTAAGGAAAACAGATTAAGAGTTTGCAATAGAATTTTAGTAAATAGACCCAAAAAATAAAAGGCAAAATAATAGAAGGAATCCGTATCTCTAGTACAAATCCTAGGAGCCACTGACAAATTGCTTGAAAGTTGGTGATCTAAAAGGGAATCAACGTGGGGGTAAAACTCACTACAGTCATGACCTATGCTGCTTTTTAGCTAAATTCCATCTTTTACACCTCTGTTTTATTGAATTTGCAATTTATGGTCATTTTTCTTTTTGTTACAACTTTTGAAATAAAAGTCATAAACTTGCAATACAGTCCTATAAATTCTAGGACATTTACTAGAGTTCATAGTATTAGTTTATGTAATTTTCTCAATTTTGCCTTTTTTAGTGATTTTCCAAATTTTTAGCCTAATTTCATACCTAACACGAATTAGGGTTTTCTTTAAGGATTTTCTAGCCACCTTAGGATTTCTTTAATCTCTTCCTATAAGATAGTGATCAGCCTAATAGAAAGCAAGTTATTCAATAATACAATTTGAGAGAGAGAGATTCTCTCTTTTTTTTGGCTGATTCTAGAATAGTTCTCCTTGTGGATTCAAGGAACCTCTTAAGGATTTAGGGGTTTGTTCTTGAAATAGATGTGTACTTTTTCTTATGGCTATCCTGCTGTGTGAAAATGAAATACTTCTTCCAGGATCTTCCTTTCCAAAATGTGGCAATAAAACAAGTTATAATCTAAACCAGTATAATATAGGAACAATGAACAATAAGTCATTTATATACATGGACAAAGATAAACATACACTCAACTTAAGAGACTCAAATAATTACCTTGAACTTGAAAGTCCCAATCAACTGGAAAACCAGAACATCATCTTGGCATAATTTGTGCGCAATTGAAAATCTTCTCCATCCAGAACTCAACGCTGCATTTTCTGCAATATACTTTGTTTTGTACTCTTCCCTACTTTCATCTTCCAAAATAACTATTATATCATGCCTTGGCAAATGCATTTTGCAGAATTGTGCTGGAAGACGCTGCCATTAAATAAGTTAGCAGAAACAAATCTGTCTGGCACCCAGCTATTGTTACATTCTTGACCTTGGGATAGAGTTTTGAGCTTACCAGCCAATAGCCACCAGTAACATTTGACCTTACCAAAGTCTTGATAAAACTAGGAGATTCCACTGGCAAACTAGCTTGAACCTCCATTGCTTGCTTCAAGGCAGAAGACTTGGCTTCCATGCGGTCGTATAAGACCTCAACCATGGCTCCATTTTCTTTAAAGCTTTAAGTAAATTACAAAGGCATCAATGCAAAAGGAGAATTTTGTTCTCTTAGGCATTGACTTTAATGACCCAAAAAAAAAAAAAAAGAACAAGAAGAAAGAAGAAAAACCAACCTCCGGGGTTTACATGGAACAACAGATAACACCTGCTCATAATTCACAAAATAAATATTTCCCATCAATATGTCAATTGATTATATGAAATGCAGTTATTCCATATAAACCAACCAAGGAACTGGAAAATTCAGATGTGGCAGTAGAGACATATATAAAAGAGATCTAATAAAAGACGATCTCTATGAAATGTCTACAAGATCAATTTCTAGTCCAAAGGCTATAAGGCTTATTGGCTCACACCATCAATTTTGGGGCTTTTGGTATATTAGTTAGGTACATTATGGCAGGTTGTGTACCATACTCAGTTTAAAAACTTAGGCACAACTTATGGGGGCGGGCTTTCAGTGGATAGACTCCATGTTGTTATAATGACCAAGTTTATGTCTTAATTATCTGAAAATCATAAGCAAAACGAAAACAGATCTAGACCATGAAAATTAACACACGTCCCTAAAACTTAATTAAGTGAAGTGACCAAATTTGAAAATAAACCCGTACCAAAACGTATACTAAACAAATATGAGACTCTCCAACACCCCTTCTTAGTTCTATAGTTCTATGCCACAAATACACAAACAAAACGAGCATGTAGAGCCAAAAAACAAACAAATTGGTCCCTAATATCATAATTAATTTCTCGCTTTTTAGGAAGTCTCACATTGTTCCTCTGGTGTGAGTTTATGCATAAGGTGAACATCCCTTACCTAGTCGTTCAAACAATTGAGAAGTCACAATCTGTCAAGAATTACAACCTAAGTGGGAATAATAACTCCAATTATCACGGTATACAAGGTCGGATTGCTGTTGCCGACTATGGTGTGGTCCTAAAGGAAAAATTAACAGAAAGCTATGGAGTACACAGACATTAGTTACCATCAATCAAAGTGAGTGCCTAATTATACTAGGCTTGATTTTTATAACATGCATCCTCCTGGCTCAGGGTTCATACTTCATATTAGTCCCTTATATTCTCAGAAGCTTGCAATTTATTTTTTAAATAAATTAATTGTTAATCCCATAAAATTCCAAAGGTGTCTGGGACTGATGATAAAGAATAATCATCATACTCATAATAGCTTAAG
Organism: Quercus suber; assembly: GCF_002906115.3. Lineage (NCBI taxonomy): Eukaryota > Viridiplantae > Streptophyta > Magnoliopsida > Fagales > Fagaceae > Quercus > Quercus suber. Next base: position 737,037 of record NW_027069722.1, on the reverse strand, counting down.
CTCGGAATTTAACTGTGTTAGAATATTCATATGCGAGTGTGGTTAGTTAAGTATTGAAGTCACACATAAAATATTAATAACAAGAGATGTTAATAACAAGAGTGAAAGATAAATATAACATAATTGGACTAAACTCATTAGTTTAAACCCTTTTTTTTTTTTTTTTGATATCAACTTTATGCATATTTACGCATATCCCCAAAAGCAACTGAAATTTGTTTTTTGGGGTGTGTGTTTACCCTTAAGCCTTTGGGTCAAGTGACAATAGATTAACCCCTCAATTTGGACCCAACATCGTTTGGACCGTTTTGTCAAGCCTAATAAAACAGAATAAACACTAAAAAATTTACTCAAAGATAAGTTCTCACTTGTTCAGTTCCACTTCCACCCTCAGAATCCAAACGCTTCTCATGGGTCAGGGACAGGGACAGGGACATTTTTGAGTCGGTGGGGCCAGCTTTCCTCTGCTTAATCTGATGGGGTACATAAAGATGCAAAGTGATCAATATGCAGAACCAGACATGCAAATGCAAGGAAATGAGAGGAGGAGAGAGAAAGCTTTACGACGTAGAAAAATCATAGCAAAAGTAAAAAATAAAGAGAGAAAATATGTACAATCACTTGCTTGTTGTTCTGCTACTTTTGTCATCCATGTGAGGTTGGCTCTCTCCTCTGAACTTTACTTTTTGTTGTTATGGGTGAGATGCTCAAGGCCTCAGCATTGCTGACTTGCTGTTGCTTCGCTGTTTTTTCCACTTTATTGTTTGCCTGTTTGCTTGTTTGAGTTTATTTTGGTCTTCAAGGAGATATAATATACTCTTTTTTTTTTTTTGTAGTTGTTTAATTGTACTTTTAAAACTTTTTTTTTTTTTGAGAAATTTAACAAATAAAAGTTTAAAAGTACAGTTAAACTTTAATTTCAATCTTAGCTTAGGTATTTAAAAAAAAAATTCAATCTAGTCTTAAAAAAAAAAAATCCCATATAGTCATAAATACATGTGTCTAAAGGTAACTCTTGCTATAATTTCGAGTTGAGTATAGGATCTTTTTGACACAAACTTATACGCACAAAGACTAAAATAATGGGTTTTAATTGGGTCAACTAGTATTTAGCAAAAAAAAAGGGTTAATTACGTAAAATCCTGTCTTAGATTGACGATTTCTTTTTAAAGATATTTACAATATACTGCTAATTCTGCAATTAGAACACTTTCTCCCTAAACTTCTAATTACTTTATGAATGGTGAGATACTAATTTAGTTAGAATGCCAAAGAGCAATAATTATAGAGTGAACATGATAAATTTAATTCTATCATATCTATAAGAAAGAAAAGTGATTAAAAATAAAATATTTCAAAGGACGAGTACTAAAATTTATATTGAAACATGCGATAATGGTTGAGGATTAAATGTGTAATTAAATATTAGCTTATTAAGCTTTTAATATATATATATATATATATAAAGCAAGTCATAGCAAAGGGGTCTAAAGGCTAAACCTAAATCCACAAAACACGGTATACATGATAGATTGTCAGTGGTACGTGTATATTGGGACTGTAGGGTGACTTTTTGAACAAAAACAAAGCTTGGGTCCATTACCTTTAGCACATTATCTTTAGCGCATTGATGCAATGAATGTAGTTAAAAGTAGATATGGGGCACCATTAGAGCATCCGTATTTGAGATGCATAATTTTTGTCCATTTGCAAGAAAAAACATAATTTTTTTTATTTTATCCATCCACTTTTACAAAATACTCACATCAGTTTATTTATTCTATACATTTATTTAATAAAATATTAATTATTGACTCAATACCTAGCCACCATAACGATCAGAGTTGTGGCGATCATCAACCCAGCCTCCATCATCAACCCATACAACCACTATCATCAAGCCAGCCTCCATCATCAACCCACCCATTAAAATCCCAAAACCATTAATCAAAATCATCAAAACCCACTAATCAAAACCATCAAAATCCACTTACCAAAATCCCAAAACCATCAAACAAAGAAAAAAGATAGCAACGATGATCGACGAGGCAGCAGCGAGATCAACCCCTCTACTAGAAAACCCACTGATAAAACAATGAGAAATAACAAGAAACAAAAGGAGATTGGCGATCGGAGAGGTCTTCGTGGCGATTGGCAAGAGATCAAGCACGACGAGAGATCAGTGAAGGTTTAATGGTGATGATTTGCTAGTCTGATGATTTGATTAAGCGATCGGTGAGAGATCAGGGCGGTGGTGGCAAGAGATGATTTGATCAGGTGATGATTTGATTGGCGGCGGTGGTTTGATGATTTGATCAAATGAGAAAAAAGGAGAGTGAGGTGAGAGTGAGAGCAACCAAAGATAAGGAGAGAGAAAAATTACTAAAATATTAAATGCAAGTATTACAATAACCGTGCATATATGCACGGTTATTGTAGCAATTGTACATTTATGCACAGTTTTACACCCACTGATGTGGGTGTTTTTTTTAGTCAAAATGTGTAAAATGAAAGATTTTTTGTACTTTGCAAGACTTTGCATCTGTTGATATGGATGCTTTTACAATGGATTCAACGAGGGTGAGTGTGCTTTTAAAAAACAATTATTATACTTTTTGTGATTAAATTATTGTCACATGAGTAATGACTAATAAGTGCTCATTTGATATACTTTTATTTATATGACTTGAAACATAATTTGAGCAAAAGTTTAGTTATATATAGAATTTTTTAAAATAAAATATTATATATAAATTAAATAAGCTGAAAAAAAGCCATACTGAAGAGGCTCTAAAGAGACATTTGACAGTTTATTGTATCAATTAAAATAAAAACCATTGGGGCAGGGTTATAAAAATCACTCAGCCAAAAAAAAAAGAAAAAACGGCGTTATGAAAATTGGTCCTCAATTTTTTGGTCTAATCGAGGTTGACCGATCGTTGGATGTGATGTTATAAATAACTATATTAATAATTAAATTATAGAAAAAAATATATATAGTAACTATAATATTTGTTAGAGAATAGAAAAAACTCTAAATAGTTTTAAGTGAGTTTCCATACGTTATTATTATTTTTTTTATACAAGATATAAATTTTACTTTAGCATAATTTTAGTGTATGTGTGAAATTTTCTTCTAGAAACTTGAATTTCGACCATTTTCCTCTACATCTTATAAGCATTTATACTTATATAGTGATCATGACGCCAAGAGTGCGCGATGGTCATATATTATTACATTAAAAAGGTAGAAAAAAAATATAAAAATTTAAATTAACATTATAATAATCCTTTCTTGGTAATTTTTTTCTTTATAATTTTTATAACGTAATTAAGAATAAAAGGATTTGATTGAATATATAAATTTCTTGTAAAGAATCTATGATAAAAGAGTTTGAAATTAGACGTAAGTGACCTAACTATTGCTTGAAAAGTAAAAAACCGGTTTTGACCCAACGACTTAAGTCTTAACTACAAAACTTTAATTTATTTAAAGTTTTAAATTATTTCTCGAAAAGTCATAGGTCTTGTAACTGAATTGACACATCCTCATGTACAAAGTACTTGGGGGTCTAGGGGAGAAAAGATTCAAACTGCGGAGTTAGCAGCATGTTATAATTATCTCTTAAAAAAAAAAAATACTATCACACTAGAGATAAGAATTTGTGGACAAAGTGAAAACCATTTTAGAAAATACTACCATGGTAAAAATACTCCAAGGATGAAACCCCAAAAGGCAAATACACTATAAAAAATTGTTGCAATACGAACTAAAATCACATTACACACCATTCAAGTATATAAACATTATACTCAAGCTTCCCGCTCCGACTAGCAACTGCAGACTCCTGCCATGTGTCTAATTAAGTGAATGATTGTCACTTGTAGACTCTTGCCCAACTTCAGAAATGTTTATATATATATATATATATTTATTATTATTTATAAATAGTGGAAATCATTAATTAAAAAGAAGGTGACTATCTCTCTCTAAACTTACTCTACATAAATTCTATTAGAGAAGTCACTCAAAGAACACCCACCAAACCCATGAAATTCTTTACCAAAAACACTCATTCTTCCATTCAAAACACCAGTCCTTCATTCCCACATTCATTCAAATTTTTTTCATATACTTGATTAATTCAGATACCGACTATCTCAGCATCTTTTGTCAACATTCAAGCACTTCAGTATCTAACACCAACAACAACACAACTACTCCATGGAGGCCTTGGGGACAGTCTGTGGATCCAGTGATTAACAGAAGGTCTTGGCAACCATCAAGGAGTTCGTGAGCTTTATCTGATAAAACTATTAGCAAAGGAGAATTTTCCACTCATACCTATGGAGGAGGGTGTGCATGCAGGCGATTCCTAAACTCGTATCTTTCTGATGTTTAGCATGGTCTTTCCTGATTTAAATTTATTGTGATTGGATTGAATTCTTTGGAAAAAAAAAGATGTATTTTATCTTGATTTTAAGGATTTAATAGGTTATGGTTGATGTTAGTCATAGATATTATGATAATTTTGTTTTGATTTTTACAATATATTTAATTTGTTCCTTTTTCATAGGACTGTAAATGAACTAACCCATTCATGAACAGCTCGGGCTTGGCTCGATAAAAAGCTCGTTCATGTTTGTTTGTTTATAAACAAGGCAAACTTAAGCTTTAGTTTTAGGCTTGTTTAATAAACGAGCCGAGCCCGAGTAAAAAAATATTGTTCATGAATAAGCTCGTGAACATCAAGGCTCAATACAAAAGTAACAAAACAAGTTAAGCCTAGGCTTATTTATGAGTTTGGTAATAAAATTGATGAGCTTGACAAGTAAACTCATATCTTTCTAAAACTTTAATTAATTACAAGTTGAGACCATTTATTCAAACCAAATAGGCTAGATAATAAACTTGATATAGGCTTTGATAATATATTTATGTTGGATCTCAAGCTTAAAAGCATGATATCGAACTTGAGTTCGGGCTTGATATTGAGCTCGAGCTTGGCTTGACTAATGAATCAAGCCAAGCCAAGCCGAGTTCAAGCTTAAGCTTTTATACTTTATAACGAGCTCAAGCTTGAACACTATTTGTAGGCTTGTATCAAGCTCAAGTCAAGCTTGAACATTCTATTTTTGCTATCGAGCCAAACTTGAACATTCACTACTCGACAAAACTCGGCTCGTTTATAGTCCTATTTTCACAACATTTTTACAACTTTTTCTACAAAAAAAAAAAGCTCAGGTAACATGTTGTTATTAGAACATTTGTATTTATATTGGTCATTTAATCTTACAAGACTGGTTATTTGACCAAGTAAGGTAGGTGCCTCCACACCTTCCCAATCTAACCTCTGAACCTAGTCTAGGGGATATAGGTCTTATCTATAATACTTTTTCATTTTTTGTAATATTTTGGTAGATTGTGACTAGGATAATGAGTTTTGTAATTGCATTTTCGTTAATTTGTACTTAGGAATCAATATCGTGTAATATTTTTTGTTCAAACATTTTGCAACTTACTTCATGTATTACTAAAGTTTGTTTTGAGTTTATCTTATCTTTTATTGTATAAATTAAATCAACTCGCACACCCACATCAATTAAAAAGCCTTGCTTCTGAAACTATGACATTCATAGGTGGTTTTGTAAACTTTAGCCAAATTTTTTTAAATAAAATAAAATAAAACTTCTTTTTCTTATATATCTAATTAAAATATTCATCATGACTTTTGTTTATATATATATATACAAATAAAATAGAGAGAGGAGAGAGAAATTCAGAATAAAATAGAGAATAAAAGTTTTACAAAAGGCTACCTTGCTTTCTAAAACGTGTTGAGCACTCTAGTTCTTTGTAGAAATTTAAAAAGCATGGGGGCCAGATGTGATTTTTTTTTTTTTTTTTTTTTTTTTTTTTTTTGTGGTGATTCTTTACTACAGTATTTTTTAATTTGGCTAAAAAAAAAAATGATTCAAAGAGCCAAATGCTAATGCTTTCTTTCTCTCTGGCTGAAATGCATTCAAAATTATAAAATTTGTACTTATATCATTTCAAATTGTAGCAAGTTCTCCTGTGATTACAAGCACTTATTATGTACAATATTTCCAATGGCTATCACCCTGTTCATGGCGAAATTATAGTTGCCTAATGGGTGTATTAAAGATGACTTGGGACCTTAACATCTACATATAAACGTCTAAAAAAATTGGTTGAAGTACTCTTGAAGCTTTTCACTTGATTGCAATAATCATGAACAGCTCATGAAAATCTGCTTTCTTCCCAACTGCCTGAGTTTTTCACACTGGACTTTTCCAAACACATCCTGGCATTTGTATCATCCAATACCTTCCTGCTATTCTTTTCAATCGGAGATGGTTTCGAATGCTTTTCCGCAGCAGTTACTACTCACAAATTCAAGGGAAACAAGTGCAGATATTACAGAACATACTTTTGGGGCCATTCACAAACAATATATAGATTAAAGAACATGACTCTGCAGGATCATTCACAAACAATCAAGTAGCATTTAAACTTACCAAAATTTGGTCCTCTTACGCGAGCTAATTTCATCAGCCCAACAGCCCCATCTACTTCAGTTAAACAAATTTCTCTAACTATGTACACCTATAGAAATAAGAGATGAGATGGCAAATAGAGGGAATTTATAGTTGAATCAAATAGCAGCTTAACATAGCACTAATTATATTATTTAGACCAAACAATCCATTTGTGCACAGGGGAAGATGTAACAAGAACAATGAAAGTAAAATTGCTCAAGAAAATGCCTTGATATATTATCAAAGAACTTTTTAGTCTGCATCATGATAAGCAACATCAAAATTCAACAAAATTAGCGCTTCAGTCAAATAATTCAATTTGAATTATAAATCTTCCCAACTATCTACAGTATTAGAAATCATTAGCTATGTAACTAACACTAACAGACTGGCATCCTTTTCCACTACAATAGGGTCTAACTTAAGCCCTAATCTGCCATTTACTAGCTTCAAAAAATCTTTCTGCAGTACAATTTCAAAGGTTTTGGAAGTTTTGACTGCCTCTTACAAGTACTTTCAAGGAAAATCAAAACAGGAGGAGGAAATTCACAGTACCACAGTGAATTTAAAGAATGCACATAAGCATGACAAAGAAGTTTACATGGTTACCTTCAACTTGAAAGGCAGGACCAACTGAAATACTAGAACATCTCTCTCACATAATCTATGCGCAATGGAAAAGCTTCGCCAGCCACCACTCAGTCCCTTCCTAGCCTCTAAATAAATTACTTCAAATTCTCTCCCTCTTTCATCCACCAGTGTAATTATCGAATCATGGCATGGCATGTAATCTTTGCAAAAATCCCTTGGTAGACCCTACGATGCAATAAGTTAGCACATACGTATCAGAATTGCACTCAAAAAATTGTATAACATAAATCGAAGACATAGTTTGGGGTGTACCAGCCAAAATCCACGAGTAACATGTGAGGGAAGCATAAATTTAACAAAGCTAGGGGTGTCAGCTGCTAGATATGCTTGAACCTCTTCCGCTAGCTCCATGGCAGAGGACTTGACATCATCACGTTTGTACAAATGATCAATGATAGCCTTCTTTGGTTTATTGCTACAAGTAAAGCATGGATTTAGCATTTTTACAAGTGATTTAAGCTCTTTTATATTGAACCTAAGTAAGTAAAAGTTTAAATATATTCTGACCTTATAGACGTCCTTGGCTTCTTGGATCCTACCTGCTCAATATCATTCCCAATTAGTTGATGATTCCAATCCATGAAAAGAAACCACCAAGTAATTTGCTTAACAGAATTTACAAATTAAACAGTGCAATTAAAATGACACAAGAATATCTACTCCAAAGTGAGTGTGTGTGTGCACGCACGATTACGTAATACAGCCATTTGGGAGATCTGGAACCATCACAGCCAGATTCAATTAGGATTCTTTTGGACTAATACAGGTCGTACTCAGTGCACAAAATTCCCACTTCTAGGGTCTGAAAGACGTGATTGGTAAAAAACTTGGTTATAAATCCAATTGTTGCAGGAGAAGGAGAGAGGATTTGTAAATTGACTTTTCTTATAAAAGAGACCCAACAATGTCACTGAGATACAAAACTCTTGATGACCACGTAAAGATACGAGATTGAACCCAAAGTAAATGTGCCACCATGAGATTTATGGATTGAGGAGACAAGTACATTTATAATTTTAGCAAAAGATAAGTAAACAAATGTGATAGTCATAAAGCAATTATTATCATATTCTTTGCAACCAAAGCAAGAAAACCTAACTAAGGTTTATTAAATTTTCTCTCCTTTGCTTAGTAGTATATGTATACTCTGGCAATTTCTGCTGTCCAAAACTTCTAATTCTTAGTCACTGATGGGTGTTTCTCCTAGTCACCATGACAATGAACAAACAGCTAATATGCATGATCAGATCACAAAAAAAGTAAAAGGGTAAAGAGGAAATGCAGAGGGAAAGAGAAAGAAACCATGGGCTTAGAAAACCAAGCAAAAGCCTGTTGGTCTTCCATATTAGCATAACCCTCTTCTAGTTTTTCATGTTTGTGTACAGATTCATCCAATTGCACGGCCTTCATAGCTGACACACACAGATCTCTCTCTCTCTCTCTCTCTCTGTCTCTCTCTGTGAAGGTTCCCTCAGTGAATAGCACCCCCAGTCTGAGTCTCTGACCTCTCTTTCACGGTATTGGAAGATAGGAAAAGAAAGTGTTATTTTGTGTCACAATACTATTTTGTGTCACAATGACTAGACCATTACTTTTTATATAGACATACCGTTTTTCTCCACCATTCACAGTCGAACACCTTTTCCTCTTTATTTACTTGGGGGAGAAAAAAGAGGTTGGGTGCTGACAGTTTTGTTTAAAGTTACTTGTTTTGGTATGCGGTTGATCCCATTGTCATATTCACACCATTCCGTTTTGGGAAAGAGATAAAGCCAATGCAATAGACTTCTTTAGTCTTAAACACATGTTAATAGTGACTTTTTTTTTAAGACCTTCGTTGTTCTTTCGTTTTTTATTTATTATTTATTTATTTAACTACACCTGAGATGAGATCAACCAGTGTGGTTAGTCGAAGGTACTTCAATTTGGTCAAGTTAGAGACAAAACTTTGATGGAAAATTTTGACCAAGTGCATCCGAAAATTTTCTTACCTCAATTGAAATCTGGTGTAGGTATAATTAAATAGGACTGTTATAAAGGTTTAGTGTGAGAATACATTCTCCTTTTGCCCTTTTTTTTTAAGAAAATTTTAACGAATGCCCTTAGAGTATTGATTAATAATCTATTTAAAAAAAAGTTTTTATGGGGAAAAAAAATATTTTGATAGCTTTTTTTATTCCCCATAAAAGTAGTGTCAAAACTTTTCTAAAATAGATTGTTAACCAATGTCTTAAAAACACTTGTTAGCATGACTCTTTTTTTTATAGGTTGCAGAGTAAAAGGCTTGTCAAATAATATTTAATGCGATTAAGTTAACATTTATAAGTGGTTCTAGTATCACTACTATTTTTATCGCAATTTTAACATGATAGACTATGAGTGGTTGTTTATCACTTTCACATGAACTCACCTTTTTTTTTTTTTTTTCTTCTTTTTCTTATCACTCATAGTCTGTCATATTATAATTGTGGTAAGGTTATGGTAAAAAAGTAGGTGGTCCTAGAATTTTTCAACACTAAATCTTGAGATGAATGGGGATGTAATTATGAAGACTCTTGGCTTGCTTATTGCCCAACCTCATTAGCTGAAAGCAATGACCTCAACTGACTGTCTGACTTCCCTAGTTATGGAGGGTATATCAGTCGGGTTGATATCTTTTGCCGAATAGATGCATTGTAGTTCGATTGAAGCCAATTTGAGATGCCGAACAGAGTGGGGGAAGCACTCAATCATGATCTCTAATATTGTGTTATAACAATTAACAAGGCACTTAAGTTGGGCTTTACGATTTGCTTATTCCTCCGTACCGGTGCGCCTCATTCCACTAAGCTCCACCCCACGTCCTCAAGGTAAATATTCTAAATTTTAATCACTTGAATTTGATTAATCAATTTGTAAAACCTTGCTGGAATGCCATGTGATTTTATCAAATATTGCCAATAAGCAAGAATTATAACAAAAAGGTTATGGAAGCTCTAAAAAGTATGAGGCAAAAAGCCATCCAAACACTCTGAGGAGAATAGAAGTACTTCTATAATTTTACCAAAAAAACAAGTAAATAAATGCAATAGTCATAAAATAAAGTACTATTAACATATTGTTTGCAGCCAAAGCAAGAAAATTTAATTAAGATTTGTTAAAAAGTCACAATTATCCTATATGGCAGATTATGACTGGCTACCTATCACTTTCATATAAATTCACTACTTTTTTTTTTACTACTCACAATTTATCACATGGACAATTATGACAAAGTTGTGATTTTTAAGGTGATCCTGTTCCTAAAAACAAAAGTGATCTTGTTCCTAGAAATTTTGATTTAATTTCTCCAGTTTGCATAGTATTATACGTATAATTAGAAGGCCGTTTCCACTATCCAAAATATCAAAGTCTTAGTCATAGGTCTTTGTCTATGACAATGACAATGACAAACAACTAATATGCAAGACAATACAACGAGTAAAGAGGAAGGTAGAGATAAATAAAATGAATAATTTTAAGACCACACCCTTTACCAAAACTATTTCATAGGGTAAATTGTGATTGACTGCTTATCACTTTTACATGAACCCATTACTTTTTCTTAATCTGTTCTCACACTCAACATATGTATATGTGTGTGAATGTGAAGTTGATTTCCTCAATGAATAGGACCCAAGTCTTCATCCAATTGCACTGTTCTCATAGCTGAGATATGTGTATGTGTGTGAATGTGAAGTTGATTCCCTCAATGAATAGCACCCTAGTCTGTCTCCTAGTCTCTCTTTCGCAGATTAGAAGAGAGGAAAAGAAGAGTTCTTTCTTATTTTCTATTTTCATTATGAACAAAACGAATGAGAAAAAGAAAGTTGTGTCGACCATTTTATTTAAACTTACTTGTTTTGGTATACACTGATCCCACTCTATGACTCAGACCATTCTGTTTCGGGAAAGAGATAAGCTAAATACAACCACTTTGTCTGAAAAAGCTTCTAAAGTCTAATCAGGAATATTTCTAAAAAATAAAAAAAGTCTAATCAGGAATAAAGTAATAAGGAGTTATAAAATCACAAACTATTTCACAAATTTAATGCAGATGATTGTCTATCATTTACACATTAATTTATAATTATTTTTTCACCAATCACACTCTACCTGTGTACCACATCATAATTATGACAAAAGAATTGTATAATAATTTGTCATACTAGATTTTTTCAATAAACGATCACTTTGATGATCATCCTTCTTGCTTCGATTTATCTTTTTTTTTTTTTTTCTTCAAAAGAAAATTATAGGATCTTTCCCTAAAATTTGTGCCGGAGTCAATTCTGGTAGGTGGATGAAAAATTAAAGTGGAAGCAAGGTCGAAGTTGCAGATGATGCCAGCTAGCCAGAGCTATCGTAGATGGAATTGACTTGCAGGAAAGCGAAGCCTAATCAAAGCCAGAGATGACTTTCGAATTCATTTATATCCATATTGTCTATATAAAGACAAAATATTAAATTAATTCACTCTATTTTGTATCAGGTGTTCCAAATTAGAGTTTGAATTCACTCTATTGTGCCAAATACCTTTGTAATGTAAAACTACTACTACAAGTTCTTCAAGTCCATTTAAGACTTACTTGCAATCAATTTGATACTACTTCGAGCTTATATAAACCTACTTCATTTGAAACAAATTAAAATTCTTTTACTAAAACCTATCATTAACTCAAATAACTAAAGTAGAAGCTCAATGAAGGGATTAAGTTAAAATTTGTGCCAAATTAGTAAGGGATTAACTCAAATAACAAAGGGTCACAAATTAGTTATAGATCTTGCTGCGGTTCAAGAGAGAAATGCCCGAAGAAGGGGTTTGTGGTTGGACAAACTCTATGCAAAATCACATCTTAAAGATGAGATTCACTTTCTTATGAATCTCATCTTGAGATTTCAACTATTCATAAGTGAAGATAATATTTTAAATGTAACTTTTAATTAGATCGCATGTTGAAGATGCGTGAGAAATGCTATCAAATGGGATTATAATTTTTAGTACCTCTGATAGTGTTCATCAAAAAAGTACCTCTGATAGTGAGCCTCATATTGGAAGCCCAACTATAGAAATTTAACCCTGAGAGTGAGGGATTTACAATAGAGACACATGATTTATTTTGGACAAAAATAATCGGTAAAAACTTTAAGAAACTACATTGCCTTGAAATCATATCACATTATTCCAACACATAAAATAAAGATTACGAAACCCCATTTACTATTTAAAAAAATAAAATAAAATAAAGTACATGATTTTGTGTCCAAGTTACATATTATAATGAATGAAAATTACATGGATAACTATTGATGTACATTCCTCTATTCAAATTCAAAGGCTAAGTAAGCAGTAGGACAGGAAATTAGTAGACACCCATCTTATCCAGTCCAAAGACCAATCTCCTAAAAAAATGATGGACAATGGTGATTTACCCGTTTACTATAGGGAATTGGGGTGGACCTAGGGATATGTACATATGGTACATAATTTAGATATATTCAACTTTCAACACTCAAATAATCCAAACCGTTACTTGCTGGCATAGTATAAAAAAAACAAGAGTTTGACTTGCTTCTAGTATTTTTTTAACTGAACATCTCTTATTATTTTAAATATACAATAGTAAGTGGTAGTGAATTTTGTTGGGGATATTACATAAAGTAATAATGGAAGAACATGGTTAACACAAAAGACAAACAGAAAATAGATAATTTGGAGGTACAATATCGTTTTCCTTAGACAATATTTGCCCCCCACACTATTGTTGCTAAAGGATTAATGCAAATTTGTCCCTATGATACAAACAAGATGTTGGATTCTACAGATAGCAATTTTAGATAATAATCATGAGATTTCAAGTGAACATAAGTCTCTATTTATAATCATAGGATTATATTTCATCAAAAGACATGTATGGAGAGTTAAAATATTTCATGAAACCGTTCACAAGGCTTGAAACCTTTTCAACCTTTCTAAACAGTCACTAGGAAAAAAAAAATCTTGATTTTCGACTTTCGATCAATCGAAAGTTCCTTTCAATCGATCGAATAGGAATCGAACATCGATTGAGACATCCAGAGACTCCAGGATTATTTTCTTATTATTTTTGATCGATTGAGCCAAAGATTCGACCGATCGAAAATGTTGAATTTCGAATTTTTACTTAGAAAATTCCAGAACTTGAATTTTCACTTTATGAAACAATATTCTCTAAACTCAAACATCATTATTACAACCTATCCATGTATATACATATATATACAACAAATTTTAATCTTCACATTTTATTTAGTTAGTGGGTAATATGGCGGTTTTTCAATAAAATAAAAGAAAATTCCAGTTAAAAAAGTACTAGAAATAAGGCACACCCAAAAAACAATGTATACCACAACATAGATCAAGGAAATTTCAAAATTGTATTATTTACTAACAAAATTAATCCAAAGCACTTAAAAACAGACGTAGAAAACCAGGGTCAAAATTTTGTGGTTGGACCTATATAAAATCCGTGAGCACATTGTGGATGGGTAGAAGATCATTCATTATAAGAGTCTAATTTCCTTAAAAGAAAATAATAATAAAAAAGTTGAAAGCCACCAGTGATGATAATGTATGTTAAATAATTATTGGACAAATTTTTTTATTTTATGTAATGAAATTTCTATACCTACTTCGATGATGTCGGTTTAGGGGTGTGGACCATGGCAAAGCCACGTGTAGGGAAAATTATAAGATCCACATGGTGGACAAGTAATGCGGTCCACCATTCCACTAAAAAAACTTCCACTTGTTTAAAATTGTTAGTTAGAAATTTTTTAAAAACAAAAATTAATTATTGACTCAGCAATTTTAAACAAGTGGAAGTTTTTTAGTGAAATGGTGGACAAATGACGTGGTCCACCAGAGGACTCTATAATTTCTCCACATGTAGGGTTTATTTGGATATTGTTTATTACTGAAAACTGAAAACACTGTAACAAAATAATTTTTAAATGTATGAATAGCGCTGTGGGACCCAGTTTTAAAGAAAATTTTGCTAAAATCTGTACTTACGGGTCCCATGAATGGTCTCGTGTGCACACGACCCACACAAAAAAATGCAGACATGCACATCTGTTGTTTTCAGTGCAATCCAAACATGCATACACGTAGACAAGGGGGCACTTTTTGAAATTATTTATTTACCCATATGTTCTAATTATATTTACAATTAGCTCCTAAGAAAATGTCACTTGTTCTTTTAAATTTTTTTTTTATATATTTATATTCTTGCTTGTATAATCATATTAATATGTTTAGATTTTTCTTATTATAAATTAATTTATAATCCTCCCAAATTATATTTCAAAAGATAATAGATATAGGTTATATTTCAAATGATAGTAAAGTGTTTTTTCTTTGGTAAAATGTAATAATATCTCTTCAAATATAATTCATTTTTTTTTATGTCATTTAGTTTTTAATTGTTTTAATCATGTGCTTACAACTTATAATTGATTTAGTCACAATTTTGCTCAATATATTGTTGGCAAATTGTTAAAAAAAATCAAATAATATTCCTGTTACTTATAAATCGTGGTCATATGACATGTGATATGAGAATATAAAATAGTCTTTTATAATTATAAAATTCAAAATAAAAACATAAAATATAAAAAGAAAATTTCAAATTATTCAACATATAAATTATAATAATACTTTAAGTTTCAAATCTTATCATATTTATTAAAAACAATCCTTGTAGTTTTTACTTTCTTGATATAGAATAATCGTATATAATTTATATAAAATTATATTTCTATAAGACTAAGGGTAATCATGATTCCCAAAAGAAAATTTTCTGACTTTCTCATTTGGTGTGGATGGCTTGAGTTGTTTTTAAGGGATTGAACCCTAGATCTCTTATTTAACTATTAGGGACTTTATCAGTTGAGTTAGCTAGAACCCATTGCTCAAAACAGTTTCATTAACCCTTTATTTTTCCTAATCAGTTGAGGAACCCCATAAAAAATTTTTAATTAATTAACCGAGGAACCACCCAATAACAATCAAGGCTCATAAATGCACAAAAAATTGAACATGCCTAAATTGTACCTCAGTAAAGCCCTCACATAAAAGTGGCAGCCGAAAAAGAAGTCTTAATTTAGTACCACTTGTGCACACACCGATATAGCAAACTGCACGCTCAGCTACTCAGCCTCCAATAAACAAAGCCTAGAAAACCAGATACAAAAACAGGTAGAAAACTTCCATATTGTTCTCTAGGATTGAGATGCTTGATACAGAGAGTTGAAAAAAAAAAAAAAACTTTCAATCTCAACTATTAATTTATTACAAATAAGAAAGAAGTAAAATAAAAATAAAAAGGTGTAAGTTAAAAAATGAAAAGGGCAAAAAATTTTATAACTTTTTGTCACAACTATGACATAGTCGGGTGTAATTAGCGAAGAAAAAATAGTGAGTTCATGTGTACCTAATAGCTAATCACTTATAATTTACCACATCAAAGTTGTGGCAAAAAAACTGTGAAATAATTTGTGGTCCTAGAATTACTTCTTAAGTATTGTATTGTTCTCAATATGTTCTCTAAGGGGCAATAGGGTGGAGTAGCTTTCTAAGAAATTATAGGATCCTCATGTGTAATTTGTCCATCATTCCACTAAAAGTCTCACACTTGTTTAAAATTGCTGAGTCAATTTATAAAAAAAAAAAATTTAAAAAAAATTCTTTCTTAAATATATTGATTCAACAATTTTAAACAAGTAAAATTTTTTTAGAAAAGTTATTGACGAGTAACGTGGTCCATCATAAGTACCATATAATTTCTCTAACTTTTGACAATCTTAGGGTTTGGCATAATTTTCAACGGATCAGGTGTAATACGTTGCAATTACGTACCTAATTTCCCTCACTTTTTTTTTTTTACAACTTTCACTTTTTACATTATACAGGCTGCTATAATAGCTGAGATTTAAAGTTACTATTTTGCAAATTTAAATCCTAGCCATTCACAACCATTGCATGGGTGCAATACCTATATGACTATATCAATCCGTTTTCAACCGCGCGCCTCAGGAAATAGCAAAGGCACCAAGGTCTTTTCGCGAATTAAAAAAAAAAAAAAAAAAGAGGTTCGGGGTCAAAGACTGGTCAAAACTCAAAATATAATACCTTCTCTTTGCAAAACTTTTTTTTGCCACGTAGAGTTACAACTTCTTTTAAATATATTTTAGCCACACGTTGCATTAATTATACTCGTACCTTTTTTTTTTTTGGGAGATCTTTTCGAATAGGTTTAGCACTAAAGAGTAAAGAGTGTTCTATATATATATATATATATATGAGGATATCCTGTACAAATATTGCGAACAAAAAATTCCAATCAACTCCGTTTTTTCTCTTTAGAGCGGTGATGTCGATGATGATGGCCCGGCAGCAGAATTTTGATATAGGCGCCGAATTTTGCAGAGGATGGTGATATATTCAACAATTTTGCTGATCCGCTGAATCTTGCAGAGGATGGTGATATATTCAACGATCTTCCAGACTCTATTGTTCATCACATTCTTTTCTTTCTCCAATTAAAGGACCATTCACGACTCAGCTGCGCATCACGAAGATGCAGAGAATTATGCATTATCCAATCCATACGTGAGTTTGAGTAACATCAATCACACAGGAAAATCTCCCCGATTTCGCTTCAATAACTTTGTGGATAGGTTCATGTCTCGCCACAGTTTGCATGGGGCGAAGATACACTACTTTGCCCTCCACTAGTCTTTCGGAGAAGTCCTAGTTATTCTTTAGTTTGGTTATATTTTTATTATAAAGAATAATAATTCCTTATGAATAGCTATTCTTCAAAATGAGGAATAACTATTCCTCTTTAAAAGGTTGTATTAGCTATTCCTTAATAATTGCAATAATTTCAAAACTTAATATATTTCCAAATCAACAAACTTTCCATATACATCTAACAATTATAAAAATAAAAAAATCATAAAAAATAACACATATCTCTCTTAAATTTAAAAATAACAATTTTTAAAGAGATATAATTGTATGAATAACATATTTCTTAAAATAAATGTTAAGTTTCATTCTAATGTTAGAGTCCAAATCTTCTGTCCCACTTTTCCTACTTCACTCTATACTTCACCAATAAATGTTTATCATGTGTTCACCTAATTAATTAAATACTACTATTAATTAATAACTGTAGTATTAATAAATCAATAATGATAGTATTTAATTAATTAAGTGAACACGTGGCAAGCATTTATTGGTGAAGTATAGAGTGGAACAAGAAAAGTGGGACAGAAGATTTGGACTCGTAATGTTATAACTCACAACCAAACTAATGAATATGCTTAATTATTATATTACAACACACTTTATTACAAGTAATAAAGATTACATTTCATGTCGTAATCTTCATTCAATGTACCAAACGTACCCTAAGTTTAAAAAGAAACTGTGTATATACCCCCTCCCCCCCCCCCCCCAAAAAAAAAGTTTAGCAATGTTCTAGGTTATTTTTTCATTAGAAAAAAACCAAAGGCTAAAATATTAGTAGTTAATAAGCTATGAAATAAGTATGTATCATGTATATGATTATTTTAAACAATCTACTTTTCACTTTCATATATATAAATGTTTTCTCAAAGATAATGTAAATTCAAATTCTAAACACATTAGTGTCAATTCTAAGAATTGAAATCCGTGCAAGTACTAAGTTTGCACTATAACATATCCGTTAATTTTAAAATTTCAACTTCTTAATACTCGAAGAAACATTGAGTAAAGAATGATGTGGTTTAGAAAAGGAGGGGGGTATAATTTACATCAACAAACTCATCCCGTAGTGTTAGAACTTTGGCCCTTTGCATGCTTAGAAGAATCTTATATATGCAAATTGTGCTTGGTAGAAGATTCGTATAATGGATCAGAAAAACTGAGAGCAATTGTGAGATTCAATTTGTGCTTGAAATCCCCTATGCATATAGTAATCCACGACATGTCCACCGGCCAATAAGTACTGTTCAAGATTAGGAGTACAGATTTTCAATGATCCAACTCTAGAAGAGTTATTAGGACGCCAATGTATATGAAGTTGTCGGAGTTTCTCTGCAAAGATACTAATATCCACAATCATTAATTTCTAGCACATCAATATAGACGAGTTATAGATACTCATACTCTTTATTCCACTTATTCTTGTAAGAAACAATTGCTTAAGGGACTTGAAACATGAAATCCATTCTCCAATATAGTCGTCTTCCATTTGAAGAGAATCTAGAACTAATTTATGGAGCGAAGCACCAATTCCACAACCAAGTGATGATGAGTTGTGGATACTCAAACTCTTTATTCCGCTTATTCTTGTAAGATTCAAATAATTGTGAAAGCCATTCTCCAAAATAGTCGTCTTCGATTCAAACAGAATCTAAATTAATATCTGGATCGTAGTATTGATACCACAACCTGCTATTAATGGTGAAGTGGGTAATTTGAGAATGCTGTTGTTGCTCTTGATGGAGAGATAACTCATGGATTTACAACCAAGAACACATTGTGGCAAGGCAAAGCTTTCAATACTAGTGAGTTCAAGTTCAATCTTTTTTACGCCTGAATTCACTGCATGGCATCTTGANGGTTTGGTTTTATAATTAATACTTCTTCAACTGGATATCTCATTTTATTTTAAATATATAATAGCAAGTGGTAGTGGGTTTTAATTTTCATATTTTATTTAGTTAATGGGTGATGTGATAGTTTTTTATTAAAATAAAAAAGATATTCTAGTTAAAAAAAAATACTAGAGGTAAGCTAAACCTTTTAATCTACACCCACATAAGCCCAAAACATGCAGCAACCAGATTTTTATATCTAAAAAATTATACAACTTAGCTATAGTAATTTGCTACATTTACACATTACTATTCACCGGCTGTAAACTTAAAAATCAATTATTTAAAATAAAAATTGATATGTTTGATGTATTGTAAAGTGGGTGATATAACAAATAAGGTAACTTTTTAGATGATAAAATAACAACTTTTATAGAAACCCAAATGTGAATGCACATATAGTTAAGGAGAAACAAAGTTAATTTTGAAGAAAAATAAAGATTTAAACTTTTGAGTATATTTTTTAGACAAATATATAGGAAGAGCTTTGTCAATTCTTGGAATTTATGAAAAGTTTGGTGATTTATTTAATGAAAATGTTGAAAATTATAATTTCGATGAGCGTCCAAATTCTCATGAAGCCTTATGAGAACCCTAACATTCACTTCTTATAGAGAGTAAATACTAATTTTTGTATATCTTATCGTTATTAGAGTTATTAATATGAGGCTTAAATTCAATTCTCATTAAAAGAGAGAATATGAAATACTAAGGGCATGTTTAGTATACTGTAATAGGTACTGTAATGTAATAGTTATTCCTATGATTTAGTTATTCTTTAGTTTGGTTATATTTTTATTATAAAGAATAATAATTCCTTATGAATAGCTATTCTTCAAAATGAGGAATAACTATTCCTCTTTAAAAGGTTGTATTAGCTATTCCTTAATAATTGCAATAATTTCAAAACTTAATATATTTCCAAATCAACAAACTTTCCATATACATCTAACAATTATAAAAATAAAAAAATCATAAAAAATAACACATATCTCTCTTAAATTTAAAAATAACAATTTTTAAAGAGATATAATTGTATGAATAACATATTTCTTAAAATAAATGTTAAGTTTCATTCTAATGTTAGAGTCCAAATCTTCTGTCCCACTTTTCCTACTTCACTCTATACTTCACCAATAAATGTTTATCATGTGTTCACCTAATTAATTAAATACTACTATTAATTAATAACTGTAGTATTAATAAATCAATAATGATAGTATTTAATTAATTAAGTGAACACGTGGCAAGCATTTATTGGTGAAGTATAGAGTGGAACAAGAAAAGTGGGACAGAAGATTTGGACTCGTAATGTTATAACTCACAACCAAACTAATGAATATGCTTAATTATTATATTACAACACACTTTATTACAAGTAATAAAGATTACATTTCATGTCGTAATCTTCATTCAATGTACCAAACGTACCCTAAGTTTAAAAAGAAACTGTGTATATACCCCCTCCCCCCCCCCCCCCAAAAAAAAAGTTTAGCAATGTTCTAGGTTATTTTTTCATTAGAAAAAAACCAAAGGCTAAAATATTAGTAGTTAATAAGCTATGAAATAAGTATGTATCATGTATATGATTATTTTAAACAATCTACTTTTCACTTTCATATATATAAATGTTTTCTCAAAGATAATGTAAATTCAAATTCTAAACACATTAGTGTCAATTCTAAGAATTGAAATCCGTGCAAGTACTAAGTTTGCACTATAACATATCCGTTAATTTTAAAATTTCAACTTCTTAATACTCGAAGAAACATTGAGTAAAGAATGATGTGGTTTAGAAAAGGAGGGGGGGTATAATTTACATCAAACAAAAGAAGTATTAATTATAAAACCAAACCCTAAATTAAATAGCAATTTGGGGGGGGGGGGGGTGTTTACACCCCCAATGCTAATGTTCTAAGGTATTTTTATTTTTCCTGAATAACATGTTTTATTTGCTTTAGAGCAAATTATTTTTGTTCATGTTAAGATATGTCATTTAGCGAATTTTTATTTGCTTCGGACATATTTATTTTTGAGTTAAGAATTGGCTTATAATTTTGCAGGTTTTGATTAAGTATGGTTACTTGCCATATTCATTTGATCATTTAGAGCATGTGGCTACAGAAAGAATGTCTTTCTTTGAAGACAAGATTCCAGCATTATCCTCCTTTCTCAGAGAAACAATCAATCTGAAGAGGCTTGTTATATTAAACGCCACGAAGGTACGTGAAAAGGTATTATGCTTTTCTCAAACTATTACTTTTACAACTCAATCAATTTCAATTTTTTTTTTATCATTCTCCCAAAAAAAAAAAAAAAATCTTTTTAAAGTGGCAGATTAGTAATATTTCTATTGGCGAATTTATAAGAATTAAAAAAAAAAAAAAAATCTTTGACCTGTTAAAATAAAATAATTACAATTCTGATTATGTTCTCTCTTTTTGATTTTTTAATCAGGTGGCAAACTCAATGCCTTCAGAGAAGCTCTCATTTAAATTGGAATTAATATTGGGAATCTCAAAACCTCATGCTTACTAATCAACTGAAAATTGTAATTATGGAGTTTGCCGATGGGGGGAGTGATGTAGAACTAATGAAATATTTGCTCAAGAACACAAAAGAATTGGAAGAGGCGAGCATAATATATTCACCACCAGTGCCAACAGAACTCATTATTGAGTTCAAAAAGTACAAGACTTCTCGCACAAAATTGTCTCCCTTTCACAAAACATCAAAAAAATATGTTTCATTTATGCAAAGGATTTTTTTTTTTTAGGGATTGGAATCTCTACGATATCTAAGAGAGTGGCCATGACCAAATGTTGATTTCCACCCACATCCTAGGATTGTTGTTATTGAATATTGCAGGCAGGGAAAAGTTTTTGACTTTTTTTCTTTCTCTCCTTAATTAAGTGTACTTCATGTTTCTATTTAAAATAATACTCATTCCGGCTCAATTTATTTGTCCTATTTGAAAAATCAAAATTTTTAAGAGAATATCATTTATTGTCTTGTCCACCTTATAAAAATGTACAAGTTTACAAAATTACCTTCAATAAATTTATCAACTTTTTAAAAAAAAGTTATTCTTAATGAGGCAACTCAAAAGGTGCCCCAATTAAATTGATTTTTTTAAATATTAGTTAGTTTTCTTTTCAAATAGTTTTGAAAATAAAGTACGGGTATAATAGGAACATTAGTAAACTAATAATTTTTATTTTTAGAAACAGGACAATATTTTGAAACATCTCAAAATAGAATAGAGAACAAATAAACTGGGACGGAGGTAGTAATAAAAAACTGTGACTCATTATATATTTTCTATTGAATATTTTATTTTATTTTATTTTTTTATGTATTAGCTAGCCTTCAAACTTAGGTTTGGGGATGTAGACTTAAATTTCTTTTTTTTTATATTTTTCAATTTTTAGATTGTAATAAAGATAAAGTCTAGTTACAAAATTGGTTGTACTCTAAAACTACAACTTTTTAAATATTACAACATATTTTGAAAATCTAACCATTGAATAACATGTTCTTTACACTTTTAACACACATTTCAAATTTTGTGCTAATCAGATATTATTTACTATATGATCTATAAGTTTATATTTTATACATAATTTTAAAATACAAAAAATTGCAATTTAAACAATTAATTGATGACATAACTATTAATTTTTAATTTTTCTAGAAATTTTGCAAGCATGGAAGATATAAGAAGAAAATGTAATTCAACAGTAGATTTGTCAAAATTTAACTCCAATAAAAAAAATATTGAGTAAGGTTGTAATTTTAAGTTACAACTAATTTTGTACGTAAACTTTGTCCTTGTAATAAGGTAAAAAAGCCTTATGATTTAAATTTCTTAAATTGTATTTAGAACCATATCCTTACATCATTTTTATTAAATTGATGTATTATTTGTAATTTAATAAAATTTCTTGATTTTTATTAATTTTTTTTGTCTTAAAATAAATTAAGCGGCGACTCAATCACAAATCTCTTAATTTAGGAGGAATAAAGAGTCTGTGAAAAATGTATTTGAAAAAATAGATGAGTAAAAGTTGAAAGTAATTGTTCACACTTCAAACAATACAAAAATTTAGAGAGACTATTGGAGATGCTCTTATTAAAAAAGTATGTATGGATGGACACTTAATTTTTTTTTAAAAATAATACAAAGACCCAAAAGAGATAAGAGAGAAAAAGGAAAAAGGAAAAAGAGAGGATGATTTAATGAAAAAAAATAATAATCGGAGGAGAGGTAATAGAAAATGACAAAAACAAAAGAAGGAAAAGAATGGATGAAAAGAAAAGAAAAGAAAAAGAGAAACCAAAACATATGAGAAGTAAAAATCGGTTTAAAAAAAAAAAAAAAAAACATGAAGAAATTATTTTGGCTGGTATCATGAGAATGTGTATCAAACCCTTGTCAATGTCTACAAGGTTTTGAACCATTTTTGGTTAATGACACCAAACTAAATGAAGAAATTATTTTGGCTGGTGGCATGATTTTTGTCCTTAAGGTTTAATTTAAATTTCAATGCTGTGAAAATTAAGGAAAGGAAATTGTATTTCTATATAGAATTAGGACCGTCATTGTTGAATTTTAAATTTGAATCTTAAAAATCAGTTTGGAAAAGGCAAATAAAGGCTTTAATGAAGTGACTAAAGATGAGAATTTTCCATTGAAATTAAGCTTTTAAATTGAATATTTTCTCAAATAATTTGGGTGATTAATGTCAAGATATTTCCTTTTAAGGTTTAATTAAAATTTGAATTGGAAACAAAACATGGAAATCATAAAAGATGTTTGGGTCTTAAATGAGGAGATTAGGTTAAGTTTTAAATCGAAAAAGGAAATGAGAAGGAATTTATAATAGGAACTGTTTTTTATTATTTATAATTGGAAACAAAAATATATAATTTCAAGAGACGATTTTTTTTATTCAAATTTTGAGTGCACTATATGAGGGAATATAACATCAAACTTGCCAAACGTGTTTTGAAAAAAAAAAAAAAAAAAAAACTAAGATGGGTCAGGTTAAAACTTGAGTTTAACCCAAAAACCGAGAGAGCAAGACCCGAACCCGAAAGTTCACTTGACCCACCAAAGCCCTTCGGTTCATGCCGGGTAGGGCGAGTTTTCGGGTTGGGCGGTTCCATGCTCAGCCTTACCTCTTCTAATCGGTTTAGGACTAAAAGATTGTTCTATATAAGGATGCACTGCACACATATAGCGAACAAAAAATTTCAATTAAATTTAGGTTAGCGATGAGGATGGCCCAACAGCAGAATTTTGCAGAAGATGTTGATTTATTTCTCCGCTTAAAAGACTCCATTGTTCATCACATTCTTCTCTTTCTCCACTTAAAAGACCGTTCACGACTCAGCTGCGTATCACGAAGATACAGAGAATTATGTATATCCACTCCATGTGTGATTTTGAATAACAAAAATTTAATTTTGAAAAAAAAAAAAAAAAAAAAACTAAGATGGGTCAGGTTAAAACTTGAGTTTAACCCAAAAACCGAGAGAGCAAGACCCGAACCCGAAAGTTCACTTGACCCACCAAAGCCCTTCGGTTCATGCCGGGTAGGGCGAGTTTTCGGGTTGGGCGGTTCCATGCTCAGCCTTACCTCTTCTAATCGGTTTAGGACTAAAAGATTGTTCTATATAAGGATGCACTGCACACATATAGCGAACAAAAAATTTCAATTAAATTTAGGTTAGCGATGAGGATGGCCCAACAGCAGAATTTTGCAGAAGATGTTGATTTATTTCTCCGCTTAAAAGACTCCATTGTTCATCACATTCTTCTCTTTCTCCACTTAAAAGACCGTTCACGACTCAGCTGCGTATCACGAAGATACAGAGAATTATGTATATCCACTCCATGTGTGATTTTGAATAACAAAAATTTAACTCGTCGATTTCTATTCAATAACTTTGTGGACAGGCTCTTGTCTCGCCGCAGTTGGCACGGGGTAAAGATACAAAAATTTATTCTCCAATGGGATTTCGGAGTATTCTTTGAAGAGGAGGCGTACAGGATCGACACGTGGTTGTACCATGTAGTGAATTTAGGCGTGCAAAAAATTGCATTGGACCTAATTGCTAAACGCTTTGCCTTGCCACAATGTGTTCTAAATTGTAGTTCTATAGTAACTCTCTATATCAGGACCAACAACGGCATTCTCAAATTACCCTCTACATCGTCAGCAGATGGCTTTGGTATCAACACTAGGCTCCAGACATTAGCTTTAATTTCTGTTCGAATCGAAGACGACGACTGTTTTGGAGAATGGCTTTCACAATTCAAGTCCCTTAAGGAGTTGAATCTTACAAGAGTAAGCGGAAAAAAGAGCTTGAGTATCCACAACTCATCGTCACTTGGTTGTGGTGTTGATAATTCGCTCAAGAAATTAACTTTAGATTCTCTTCAAATCGAAGATGATGTCTACTTTGGAGAATGGCTTTCACATTTCAAGTCCCTTAAGGAATTGATTCTTACAAGAGTAAGCGGAATAAAGAGTACGAGTATCCATAACTCGTCTATTGATGTGTTAGAAATTAAAGATTGTAATGACCTTGTGGATATTAGTATCTTTGCAGAGAAACTCCGACAACTTCATATTCTTCGGTATCCTTATAATAACTCTTCTAGTTTTGGATCATTGAAAATCTCTGCTCCTAATATTGAAAATTTTCGTTGGGTTGGACATGTCGTGGATTACCATTGCAGAGGGGATTTCTCGCACAAGTTGAATCTCACAATTGATCTCAGTTTATCTTATCAATTATACGGATCTTCAACCAAGTACTATTTGCATAAGATTCTTCATAGCATGCAAAGGGCCAAAGTTCTGACACTACGGGATGAGTTTGTTGAGGTAAATTATAATCCCCTCCTTTTCCAAACCACATTCATTCTTTCCTCAATGTTTCTTTGAGTATTAAGAAGTTGAAATATTAAAAATGACTAGATGTGTTATGGAGCAAACTTAGTACTTACACGGATTTCAATTCTAAGAATTGAAACTAATGTGTTTAGAATTTGAATTTACATTATCTTTTAGACAACATTTATATTGAAAGTGAAAAGTGAGATTGTTTAAAGAGAAATTATTGTGTACTCCTAGAGAACTCCCTCCTCTCACATGAATAGTGGGTCCCACTAATTAAATTCATGGTGGGACTCACCATTTATATGAAAGGGAGTACGCATTTATGGTACTTCAGGAGTACCTGATAATTTACCTTGTTTAAAATAAAATAATCACATACATATGTATTTCATAGCTTATTAACTACTGATATTTTGGCCTCCAGACATTGCTAAACTTTTCTTTGGGGGGGGGGGGGTGTTAAATACACAATTTCTTTTTTAACTTAGTACTACATATTCTCTCTTTTAATGAGAATTGAATTTAAGCTTGATATTAATAATTCTAAGAACGATAAGATATATACCACCGCATAACCTTGGTGTGATGGTCATTCAATAAGTATAAGTACTTGTGGGGTGTGGAGGGCAAGGGCTGGGGTTCAAATCTCCAAGAGGGAGCTTCACCGAAAGTTTTCAGTGTTCAGCGTTTTTGGTTCTAAGAACGATAAGATATATACCACCGCATAACCTTGGTGTGATGGTTACTCCACAAGTATAAGTACTTGTGGGGTGTGGGGGGCAAAGGCTAGAGTTCAAATATCCAGGAGGGAGCTACACCGAAAGTTTTCAGTGTTCAGCGTTTTTGGTGGGTCCCGTGCATTGTTCACGGGACCCGTATGTACTTTTTTCAACAAAAAAAAAACTTTAGAACTGGGTCCCATGACACTATTAAAAATTATTTTGTTACAGTATTTTCAGTTTTCAGCAATAAGTGGTACCCAAACAGACTATAAATGAACCACCAAACTTTTCACAAATTCCAAGAATTGACCAATCTCATTCTATATATTTGTCTAAAAAAAAATACTCAAAAGTTTAAATATTTATTTTTCTACAAAATTGACTTTGTTTCTCTTTGAGTATAAGGTGTTATTCTTTTTCCTGAATGTACCTTGTTTTATTTGCTTTAGAGCAATATATTTTTGTGCATGTAAGAAATGTCATTTAACGAATTTTTATTTGCTTCCAACATATTTATTTTTGAGTTAAGACTTGGCTTATAATTTTGTAGGTTTTGTTTAAGTATGGTTGCTTGCCATATTCATTTGATCATTTAGAGCATTTGGCAATAGTACGAATGTCTTCCTTTTGAAGACAAGATTCCAGCATTATCCTCATTTCTCAAAGAAACAATCAATCTGAAGAGACTTGTTATATTAAACGACGCAAAGGTAAGTGAAATAGTATTTTATACTTTCTCAAACTCTTAAATAAATTTCTGTCTTTTATAATTCAATCAATTTCATTTTTTTAAAGGTAAATTCAATTAACAGATATTAAACCATTGCACACCCTTGGTGCGATAGTCACTTCACAAGTATAAGTGCTTGTGAGATGTGGGGTGTGGGGAGTAAGGGTCGGAGTTCAAGTTTTCAGGAAAGAGCTTCACACATATATACATTTAGATTAGGATATAGTAGAATTTCTATTTTTTATTTTTTATTTTATTTTATAAATCTTGAAGTTTGAGCTAAAACAAACCTGGTTCAAGACTTTTTAAAACTAACCAATTTGGTCACTAAATCCAGCTTAGTCCGTAAGACAGTTAACAAAAAATGACTAATTGGCCTAACTGTGTTTAGGGACTAAGTTGATTTTAGGAACCAAATTGATCAGTTTTAAAAAGACTTGGACCTACTTGGCATCAGCCAAACCTCATGGTATATTAATAAATTTTTTTTTTTTTAATTTTTAATTTTTTTAAAAAAAAAAAAAAAATCACATTCTTTTTAGTATTGTAGTTTAGTGATATTTCTATTGTTATTTATAAAGAGGTATAGCGTTAATTTTTCTATTGACGGATTTATAAGGATTAAAAAAAATTTCTTTGACCTGTTAAAATAAAATAATTAAAAAACTAATTACGTTCTCTCTTTTTGATTTTTTTTAAGCAGGTGGCAAACTCAATGCCTTCAGGGAAGCTCTCATTTAAATTGGAATATTGGGAATCTCAAAACCTCGTGTTTACTAATCAACTGAAAATTGTAATTATGGAGCTTTCCAATTGGGGAAGTGATGTAGAACTGATGAAATATTTGCTCAAGAACACGAAAGAATTGGAAGAGGCGAGCATCATATCATCACCAGCAGTGCCAACAAATCTCATTATTGAGTTAAAAAAGTACAAGACACCTCGCACAAAATTGGTTCCCTATCACAAATCATCAAAAAATATGTTTCATTTATGCAAAGGATTTTTTTTACCTTTAGGATTGGAATCTGTATGATATCTAAGAGGGTGGCCATGACCTAATGTTGATTTCCACCCACATCCTAGGATTGTTGGTATTGAATATTGCAGGCAGGGAAAAGTTTGTGACTTTTTTTCTCTCTCTCGTTAAGTATACTTCATGTTGTTGAAAGTGGGTTTTACATTTCTTGTACCTTAAACACGCGTCTTGATGTTATTACATGACGTTTAGTTTAGGCTTTTTCTAAGAAGGAAGTTGGGCCTGACGCTCAGCAAAATGGGCTCCAAGATACATTTTGCCACTGCCAGTTTGTGCACAAACGTTGAGTCCAAAGTCTAAGGAAAGAAGCTGCAAAATGGGCTTATTCTTCGTTTCTGCCGCATAATGAACTTTTCTCTAGTTTCTACTATAGGACTGACTTTTCTTAACTTTCTGTTGTGCAGTAAAGTTTTTGCACTTTTCTATAGCGTGAGTGACATTTCTCCATCTCTACCGCAAAAGGAACATTTTTCTAGCTTCTGCTGCAGAACTAACTTTCCTTAACATTTTGTTATGCAGTAAAGTTTTCTGCACTTTTCTGCACCGTGAATGACTACTCTTCATTTTCTACTGTAGAAAATATTTCTCCACTTCTTACACATGAACAACTCTAAAACCCAAAGAAAATATCCATCAAGCAAACATTAGCATATTCTCGAATATATACATACATATATTCGTATATGTATACTTATACGTATTCACATATACATATATAAAATATACTTTGCAAAATATGAGCTACAATGTGTGTGTGCACGTATATATATATATATATATATTTATTTATTTATATACTTATGGCAGAATAATGATTAGTTTGTATTAAAAAAAAAAACACGTAATAACAAAGAAATAGTGAAAACTTCAGCAGAAAATGTTTAGCTAACATAACAGCTAATATAGCAAATGTGATAAAAATGTGCAATAGTAGAATAACTAATACAACAAATAAAGATACCATGGCAGAACAACTGATACAGCAAAAAATGATAAAAAGTTGTTGCAGCAGATCATATGTAAATACTCGTGACAAAGATAAAATTTTGAATCTTCTTGCAAGAAGTAAACCAAAAAGGAACCCGAACCCCAACTTGAATAACCTTGTTATAGGCTTTGCTATTAAAGTTATGCATTTTGGGGAATGAGCCTAAATGACTACTTGTTACTGCTTTTGGGATTCCAAAGAGTCGGTTTGCTGAAAATGGAGGAAAAAGATGGTTTATTGATGCATGCCCTTACTTCTGTCGTGTTTTCTCTCTTCTTTTTACCACTTTCTTTCTTTCTTTCTTTCTCTTTGTTCTTTTTTACTCTTAATTGCTTATTGCTATCTTGCCGTGGGTTCTCCCTTCTTTTTACCACTTCTTTCCATTTTTTCTCTGTTACTTCTATCTTCGTTTTCAATACGTTCTTCCATTGGGTCCTCCCTCCCTTTTGGGTGCCTCCTCCCCTTTTTATAGTTGACTGATTTAATGGGATTTCTCCCTTTTACTCCTAAGGCTTTACCAACTGTTTTTGGTTGCTCGGCCACTACCATTGCTCTGTACACATTTGCTGCATCACTACTTGTTTCATGACAAAAATCCTCTTTGTTTGGTTTTGATGTGAGTCTCTACCTCTAAGTTCCAAATGGATAAGAATTTGGGTTTTTCTTCAGCTACCTCTATGGTATGCATCAAGTGATTCCAGCAGTTTACTACTTTTTTTGGATAAGATAACATCCCAGAAAGGTATATTCCAAAAAGAAATCACAGCTGGAAACCAAAATATAGACCATTTTTCCTCCCACCACCAAACCACACCCTTTGAATCCCTTGTCCGTAGGTCCACCTCCCTTGTATTGGCTGGATACAGGTTGGTGGTGCTTCAGCCTTGTGTGCTTACTCCACTATTCCCTGTTTTTGTCTTCTTTTATTCCCACGTTGTTTTTGCTATTGCAGATTGGTTTTGTTTCATCCTGCTACGTGTCCATTCTGCCTATGTTTATCCTCTGTGGAAGAGGGTATAGGTTTTTGGGCTTACCTTGTTTTCTTTTGTCTTTTTTTCCTGATTTTTCTTTCTCTCTCCTTTATGCATTTTCTGCTGTTGGCTTTGTCTTATCTCTTCATGTGTTTCCTGCTGTGTTTGTCATTCCTTTTAGTTTGGCTTTTCTTTCCTTCACACAGTGCCTACTACGAACACTTTCTGCTGTTCCTTGTTTCTTTTCATCATGTTTCTTCATATTAGTTTTCACTCCTATCTTTTTATATAAAAGGATTTGGGCCTTTGTGGATCAAATAATATCTACTAGATCAAAAGGGATCCAAATTTGCCTTGATTTGCCAAAGCCATTATGCTGAAGAACTGTATGCTATAGCAGATCTATATTCTATTGCAAATTTGTATTCTGCAGTAGATCACTTTCCTTTACATTTCTTTCTTAGCCCAGGCGTAAGTCTAGGCTTTTATTTCTTCTTTGTTTTCTTTCGGCCTTTCTTGCTTTTCGGTCTTCTTGGCGTGCCTTTGTATCTTGCTTTCTATTGGGCTTTCTTCCTCGTGGGCTTTTGGGCCTTGCTTTTTGTTAGACGTTCCTCCTCATAGACTTTTGGGTACAGATTTGCAAAAACGAGCATCAATGCAAGTTTCTTTTCAAATAATATAAAAATCACTAACTCATTATATATTTTCTATTGAATATTTCTTTCTTTTTTAATGTAATAGCAAGCTTTTATTTGTTTGGATTTGACTGACAGCAAAGTATATATGTAAGAAGGAAATCTATAATAGGAATTGATTTTTATTTTATTTTATAATTGGAAATAAAAAATATATAATTTCAAAATGAGTAATTCTTAGGTATAGAGCACGGAGAATGGTGTTCTTTTCTCTCACATTCACCACGAATGTGAGAGGAGTGATGCGAGATGCGGAAGCGTCATAAAGCAGAACATGTTTGCTTCTAGAAAACTAGAAACAAAACGTGTTTGCTTCCAAAAATAAGATTGAAATCTACGAGGGTTCCTTGAATTAATCCGTTAGGAGAAAGGGTTTGGAATTCACCAAAAAATAAAAAGACAAAAGTCTGAATTTTTATTGATTGAATAATTGTTAAAGAAACATTTACAAACTTAGGGGCCTATTTAAGGGTTTTGTAAAACTTGACAGACAAGAAAATATAATCTTAAATAAAACCTATTAATACCTAATTAAACTTAACAGGAACCAAATTTGACCCTAAAAACATTATTAAAAGCACCTAAAAACAAGAAAATGACATAAACCTAAAAAAAATGAAAATTACAAATTAGATACCAAAATTAATAAATCAATATATATATATATATATAAGCTGAGACCTTATATAGAAGAGCATAAGGTTTTGCCATGTGGCGCACTCTATGAAGAGAATTGAAATACTCTTAAGCCATATAAGAGATAATAACAAATTAATTATTGACTTTTTGTTTTATTTGGTTCAATGTTTTAAGACTTTTCTAATTAAACAATAAATATTCTTTGTATCCTTTGGTTCAATATTTCAAAATTTTTCATCTCTCACACATACATACAAACCTCTTTACATTTTAATTCGCTATTTTCACCTTTTGCACTTCTACCTCTTTATATATACCTATCCATATCCCTTCATGTCATTCCATGTCAATTACACACCGAAAAAAAAATGATGTCATTTACCTTCAATCTTTTGGCGACACCTACTTAGTTATAATCTTACCTCGTTTGAGTTTGCTACAATTAAGGAAGGAGGGCTTGCATTTTTTATTGAGTGACAACAACGATTATGATTTTGATGTCAAGGTCGGACGTTGTGAATTTGTGGGTTTTGTAAATGATGTCATTAACTGTGGGTGTTTGAGATGTGTATTTTGTTTTAGAATTAAGGAGAAAGAAAAAGACACATTCTATATCAAATTTTATTCTATAATTTTGATTTTGATGTCAAGGTTGGACGTTGTGAATTTATGATTTTGTAAATGATGTCATTAATCGTGGGTGTTTGAGACGTGTATTTTGTTTTAAAATTAAGGAGAAAGAAAAAGACACATTCTATATCAAATTTTATTCTATAATTTTTCTCCAATTTTTTTTTCTCATTACTTCAATTGAATAATTATAATAGATATGTGTATGCAATTTATAATTGTTGCTTTTTATGATCAACTCATTACTAATAAAGTTTTATAACAATTATGCTATAATACATATATAACATTCTCTAAAACTATCTTACATAAAACATTACAATATTATCCATGCATTGTACGAGTAACTTACTAACTTACTAGTTACAATAATTAAATAGTAAATTGTGTCCTACATAAAAGAGGAAACATCTTATCTCTATGGTTCAAGAGTACCTAAGAATTTTCTTTTCAGAAGACGATACTTTTTGGATTTAAGAACACTATATTAGGGAATATAACATCAAACCTGCCAAAGGTGTAAAAACTTTAAAAAAAAAAAAAAAAAAAAAATTCATGATTAGGTGGGTTGGGTTATACTTAAGACCAACCCGAAACTCGAAAATGCCTGAGAGTGAGACCTGAACCCAAACTGAACATCCACCTAACCTGTCCAAAGCCTTTATGGTTGGTTGGATTAGGCAGGTCTCTATTCACCCCTATGACCTGTTGCACAAGGATAGTTTTGTTCGAAAGGCTAGTCACTTTTGTATTTCCATTTTCTCTCCCTATTTCACCTCAATTTGGGGAGATTGTATTCTAGTGGGCCCGAAGAGAAAACCTATCACCGCCAATTTTTCCTTCTCTCTCTCTCTCTCCAACAAAAGATAGTCTTTGGGTTTGGAATAGGGATGGTAATTTTCCTCCACCCTGCTTGACTTGCTCCTCCCTACTTCGCTCCACATGGGTTTTCCCCACCCCGCAAAGGTAGTGAGGCAAGGATGGGGCAAGATTTTAGCCCCATACCATGGGGCATGGCGTGGCGGGGATGGGTTTAGACTTTTTAGATCCAACCCGCCCCGCCCCGTCCCACATTGAAAATGGTTCAATTGTAAATTTTTCATACCTTAAAACCCTACTATTTAAACAAATATATCATCAGCTTATTTTATTTTACCAAACAAGGTTTTCTGACTCTTTTTTTTCTCTAGCAAGGTTGGAAATAAGGTACCAATTTTAACATTTTTTTTTTTTTTGATCTTTAGTATAAACAAATTTGTATACCATTTAATCATTGATTTTGTATTATGAGATTTTTGTTTTTGTTGTGATATTGTGTTTTTAAACACTTTTAAAATATTATTCAATTTTTGCTAAAAATTAGTTTGATTTGATAGAATAAATTTATTTGTAATTTCAAGTATATTTTTATTAACGAAACATGTTTTATTAAAAACAATTGTAATAGTTGTGGGCAAATTAACAAAAATTAGAGTTTTAAGGGGTGGGGCGGGGCTTCGCAAGTCCCCAAGGGGTGAGGGTAGGGATGGGGCAAGAAAATTTTCTCCATCATGCGGGATGGGGCGGGAATGGGATAAGACAAAACCATGCGGAGCGGAAGCGAAGACCCCGTCCCGCCCCGCCCCGCCCCATTGCCATCCTTAGTTTGGAACAGTATTCAATAGCTACGAGGAAAAACAAAAACGGAATGGAAAGAGATAATATGCGTGAGCCGAAAGATAATTTTTATTATTATTATTATTTTTTTTTTTTTTTTGGGTTCTCAGTTTGGCATTGTGTTATGCGTATCATACAAACTAATTCGTGTAGGCATCGGAGATCTTTCCACTCTAGTGGAGAGGTGGCTGCTGCTCTCTGTAGAGTTCTGCCTGGTTGCTATTCGGTGGATGAGACTGAGGCCATGGCTGTCGAGGCGGGGATTTTGCTTGCAAAAGAATTGGACCTGCATCAAGTCATTGTGGAATCAGATTCTCTCTCAGTTGTTCAACGAATTTTGGCAAAAGATTTCAGTGGAGGCTTAGGCCATATTGTCCATGGTATTTGTGTTTTTCTTAAAGACTTCAGTAGTTGGCAAGTTCGGCACCTGAAAAGGGATTTCAACAGGGTTGCACACGAGTTGGCCCACTTTGCTAATTGTAATAATATAAACCAGGTGTGGAGGGGTGTGTCTCCCCAGTTGTGAGAAACTTGGTTCATTTGGATGGTTTGTAGCAGGGCTGATTCTTGCTCTCTGTTGTAGTTCAGTTTCTGGTTTAATGAAAGCATATCTCTTATCAAAAAAAAAAAAAGTACTGACTAGGTCTTGCTTGCGTTGTTGTCATCATCAACATGTTTCCGTTGTAGTTGTTGCCACGCCACCACCACGTTCCTCCACCACCTTCTCTTCATTCTTCTTTAGTTCCCACAGATTATAAAAAATGCTTTTTTCTTCTGCTTCTTTTTCGATGTGTCTTTTCGCTTCTTTTCAATCCTGCTTTGTAGTTTTTTGTGCAGTGATATAATCATTAATGTTACTGATAACCCACCAATGTGAGCATCATTTCAAGATTTAAACTTTTTTTTTTAATAAAAATAGATTTCTCTTATCATTTTGTACCTGACCAGCTGGCTGATCACAAAAAAGAGTTTAGGGTCCATTTGTTTTGGTGGTAAATGATTTCAGGAAATCATTTACCACTGACCCATGTGTTTGGAAGGCAAGGGAAAATATGATTTCTTGAAAATGCCTCAAGTTTGACCATATTTTCCCCTTTGACCCAGAAATGGTTTTATGCTTTTATTTTACCTTCAACCATTTCCGGGTCTCGCACAAAAATGCAAAGAGAAGAGAGNGCATTTACATTTAAGTTTCAACAAATTAATCTGAGGTTAATAATGTAGCTGAAAACCCACAAAAGGCTCACGCATTAGTCTCAACAAACTTTAAAAAAAAAAAAAAAAAAAAAAAAAAATCAACATTCAATTTGAACTTACCACAGCCAACAAGACACTATTCTTGCTACTACTAAAATCAATTTTTTTTTTGTTATGCTCTCTTCTCTCTTAGCATGCACAAAAATAAATTTCTCTAAAGCAAATAAAACATCTTATATTCAGGAAAAAGATAAACATGTTATAGTTTGGGGGAGAAACAAAGTTAATTTTGAGGAAAAATAAATATTTAAACTTTTAAGTATATTCTTAAGACAAAAATATAGAATGGTATTGGTCAATGCTTGAAATTTGTGAAAAGTTTGATGGTTCATTTAATGAAATTTTTGAAAATTATATAATTTCGATGAGCATCCAAATTCTCATGAAGTTTGATGAGATTCCTATAAGTCCTAACTCTCACCTCTTAGAGAGTAAATACTAATTTTTGTATACCTTATCTCTCATAGAATTATTAATATGAGGCTTAAATTCAATTCTCAATTTTCACTAAAAGAGAGAATATATAATGTTTAGCAATGTTCTAGGTTATTTTTCCATTAGAAAAAAACCAAAGGCCAAAATATTAGTTACTAACCTATGAAATATTATAACCCCAATTTATAACTACAAAAGGGTCTAACCTTTGGTTAAGTCTTTTTGTAGTTGTACTTTGGTTATGTAATGTATTATAAACCCAGTTTAAAATACTAATATTACTATTTTCGTGTGTGTTCTAATAAGTATTACTATTTACTTAAAAAAAAACCTATGAAATAAGTGTTTATGTGATTATTTAAACAATCTCACTTTATTTTTCACTTTCATATAAATGTTGTCTCAAAGATAATGTAAATTCAAATTCTAAACATATTAGTGTCAATTCTTAGCATTAAAATCCTTTTAAGTACTAAGTTTGCACCATAACACATCTAGCAATTTTTAAAATTTCAATTTCTTAATACTCAAAGGAATTAACATTGATGGAAGGTAAAAGAGAAAAGAATGAATGTGGTTTGGAAAAGGAAGGGAGTATAATATATTTACCTCAACAAACTCATCCCGCAGTGACAGGAATTTGGCCCTTTGCATGCTACAAAGAATCTTATGCAAATAGTACTTGGTTGAAGATTCATATAATTGATCAGATAACCTGAGATCAATTGTGAGATTCAACTTACTCGAGAAATCCTCTACGCAGTAGTAATCCACGACATGTCCCCCCAACGAAAATCTTCAAGATTAGGAGCCAAAATTTTCAATGATCCAACGCTAGAAGATTTATTATGAGGATGCCAAAGTATATGAAGTTTTTGGAGTTTCTCTGCAAAGATACTAATATCCCAAGGTCATCACAATCTTTGATTATTAACACATCAATAGACGAGTTGTGGATACTCATACTCTTTATTCCTCTTATTCTTGTAAGATTCAATTCCTTAAGGGACTCGAAATGTGAAAGCCATTCTCCAAAGTAGTCCTCTTCTTCAATTTGAACAGAATGTAAAACTAAAATCTGTAGAGTAGTATTGATGCCACGGCCAGCTGATGACGTAGAGGGTAATTTGAGAATGCTGTTGTTGGTCTTGACCAAGAGAAAACTCATGGATTTACAACTAAGAATAAATTGTGGCAAGGGAAAGCATTTAGTTCCAGAGAGTTCAAGTTGAATACTTTGTACACCTGAATTCACTGCATGGGACAACCATGTATCGACTCTGTATTCCTCGTCTGCTGTAAGGGGTAGTTCGAAACACCAACGGAGAACAAAGGTGTGTAACTTAGTGCCATGCCAATTGCGGCGAGACATGAACCTATCGACAAAGTTATTGAAGCGAAATCGACGAGATATTTCAGTTATATTGAAATTCACGTTGCTCAAAGCCACATATGGAGTGGATGTGCACAGTCTCTGCATCTTCGTGATACGCAGCTGAGTCGTGAATTCTTTTATGGGGAGAAAGAAAAGAATGTGATGAACAAAAGAGTCTGGAAGTTTGTTCAACATATCGCTATGAAAAAAAAAAGGAGCTAATTGATAATTTTTGCTTCGCAATATATGTGTAGTCGACAAGTTGTGTACTATAAATCCTTATATAGAACACTCTTTAGTCCTAAACCGATTCCCCTAATTACCACTCCTATACTTGACCTCCTACCATCATCACCTGTAGCCCCATCTGTGTTTATCTTGTAGACTCCAGCTTGAGGCTTTATCCAGCTAACCTCACAAGGCAAGGGACGCAGTCCACAAAACTTCACAGCTTCTTTATAATTAGCGAGCATACTGATAGCATGATTCCAGACCTGCTCCGCCCCCTGCCAGACCGCCTCAAATACTCTCAAATTTCTACTGTACCAGATTGCCCAGGCCACCACTACCAGCACCTCCATGTCTCTAGGAGTTCCAACCTCTAACAACTTCAATGCCAAATCCGAAAAATCCATGTTTTCAGCCCCAATCATCACTGGACACTCCTTCCACAGATCCCAAATATTCTTGACACCAACACACTTGAAAAGAGCATGGTAAATAGATTCAACCTCCAGTCCACACACTGGACACATTCCATCTGTATTCACTCCCCTTTTTCTTAAATTTAACATGGTTGGTAGAGCATTTACACAAGCCTTCCAACAGAAAATTCTTATTTTTGGAGGAATCTTTAACTACTTAGTAAGTTGCAAAGAATGGAGAGAGATATTATTAGATCTTTTTATTTTATTTTATTTTTTTCTGGTTTATGTCCGGTATGAATTTCACCCATTTGATCAAATCATTTAACATAGACAATTTCATCGTCCCCAAATTCTCAAATTCTGTAGTCAACCCAAAAAAACTACCCACATCTCCTAGGAGGGAAAAAAAAAAATCTGCATTTGATGATTTAAAATCATAAACTATAAAATGCATGCTATAATAAGAATTAAATGAAAAATAGTGTTCGTAAAGAAAATTCTAAATTTTGTATTACCTTTTCCAACACTACTCATTGTAGAGGGTAAAAGCCTTTTTCTACCCTTGCACTTTTTGCAAAAGTTTCTTTCTAAATTTGCTTTCAAAGATTCTTTCTAAATTTGCTCTCAAAGATTGAAGTGTGGCTCAGTAACTTGAATCAAAATACTAAAACGGAACATGGCGTTCAAACTCCAAAAGTTTGCTGTATAAAGGAACGGTGTTAAATTTATAACGACTCAATGGAATGATGCAACTGTGTTTGTCAAATGAAAAGTTATATCTTTTTGTGTTTTTAATTGCATATGTGTCATTAATTTATACAACTACATGGCATACATGGCATAATAGGATGCGGTCAACAAAAAGTCAAATATTTCGTCTATTAATTATAATATAGATTTTTATATAGATTTATGTAAAAGCACTTCCACTTACCCTAAATCACAACAAATTTGTATCAAATCTCGAAAGTCTGGTCTTGATCAAGTTTAAGATAGGATTATGTTAGTGCATTTTCAATAAATTATTTGCATAATATTTAATTTTTATGATAAATATGTGAGAAAAAGCTAAAAAACTTGTTTATTCCCTAATAAGTAAAAAGTTAGATAATTTATATATAAAAAAAAAGCTTAGAGAAAAGGCAAAAGTCATTTTTTTTCTTTTTCTTTTTGTCTTTTCCCAAACACTCTCTCAATCACACGCTCATTTCCTCCTCTACCGAGGGTTTGTTTAGGATTCTCTTATTTTATTAAAATTGAAAACTTTTGATTGAAAGTACTATAGTTAAAGGTAAAAGTTAGCTGAAATAGTACAGTAAGATCTATGAATAATACCAAAAAGTGTAGTGAATTCTATAAATAGTAGCAAAAATAAGTTAAATAGTAAAATAAATTGACAACAATAATTTTTGCCAAGCACATACTTAATGTATTTTATGATGCATATTACCTAGGATGTCTTGATAATGATTACTCTACTAGTGCCTTTTGTGTTTATCTCAGTAAGAATTTAGTCTCACTAGCTCCCAAAATCAACCTACAATTGCTCGTAATTCAAATACTGAAGTGAAGTATAAGGCTACTATCAACAAAGCTAAATTGTTATCGATTCAATCTATTTTATGTGATCTTGGCATCTCACAAGTCCCAACCTCATCCTACTTGGTTACAGTTCGACAATGTTGGTGTTATTTATCTCACCGCTAGTCCTATTTTTCATGCCCCCACTAAGCATGTTTAAATTGATTCTCACTTTGTTTAGGACAAAGTTGGAACAGGCCTTGGATATCTGATTTATTTATGAGAAGGATCAATTGGCAGATGAG
This sequence comes from Quercus suber, assembly GCF_002906115.3. Classification (NCBI taxonomy): domain Eukaryota; kingdom Viridiplantae; phylum Streptophyta; class Magnoliopsida; order Fagales; family Fagaceae; genus Quercus; species Quercus suber. The sequence continues at coordinate 697,595 of NW_027069722.1, read as the reverse complement.
TTCACAAAACCTCTTGTTTCATCCCATTTTCATTGGCTGAGTTTTAAACTCAACGGTTAGGAATTTAACATAATTCTTATAACTTTGAGAGATGCAAAAATAGAGAAAATTGCACAAGGAAGCAATCACATGTGACATACGATTATACGAAGATTTACGTGGTTTAGTAATGTGCCTACATCTATGGAGTTGTAGAAATTTCACTATTTAGCGGAAAAAATATAGAGATGAAAGTACAATACATGAATATAGCAAACCCTCAACAGTAAGTTTAAACTTTAAAGATATATATATATATATATATATTTCATCAATAGAAGTAATGCCTATTATGCATCAAGATGAAAGTAATGTTGCTTGAATTAATTATTACTTGTTATATGTAATGTTGCCTAAATTATTACTTGTTATATCAATAGGTAGAAAGGTTAATAGTATTACTAGTCAAATTTGCAAGCACAATTTTGTTTATTGAGGGATTCTTTGGGATCTGTTTATTTTGCTAAAATTGAAAATTTTTTGTTGAAAATACTGTAAATAAAGGTAAAAGTTAGCTGAAATAGTACAGTAAGACCCATGAATAGGATCAAAAAGTGTAGTGGAACTTATGAATAGTTGCAAAAATAAGCAGAATAGTAAAATAAACTGGCTTATTAATTTGGAGCTAAACGCATAAGGGTTTGTTTGGAATTAGCTTATTTTGTTGAAATTGAAAACTTTTTACTGAAAGTATTGTAGATAAAGATAAAAATTAGTTGAAATAGTACAATGAGACTCATGAATAGTATTAAAAAGTGCAGTGAATCCCATGAATAGTGGTAAAAATAAACTAAATAGTGAAATAAGTTGACAAAAATTATTTTTTCCAAACGGATACTTAGGGTTTGTTTAGGATCTGCTTTTTTTGCTGAAACTGAAAATTTTTTGCTGAAAGTATTGTAAATAAAAGTAAAAGTTAATTATCTTTAATTATGGGTTTCGCTGCACTTTTTAGTATTATTTATGAGTTTCACTATATTATTTTAGCTAATTTTTATTTTTATTTACAGTATTTTCAGCAAAAAAATTTTAGTTACAACAAAATATACGGATCCCAAATGGACACTGACTCTATTAAAAGCCCTAAGACCTGCAAAGTTCCAAAAGGTTATATGTAGTCGATACCGTACCGCTATCGGTACATATACCGATACCGAAACATTAAAATTTCGTACCGATTTAAATATCAGCCGTACCGACCATACCGGCCAATTTTGAGTAATATTTTTTTTTTATATGTATGTTGCCATATTTGAGTCAAAACACACTTTACTATATTCAAGTCTTAGTTACAAGTGTGTTCAAGAATAACAACTTGTGCTTAACAATTGGTATTACTCTTGCATTTGTATTTTCTTTTTATCTCATCTTATCTTTGTTTTATTTATTTATTTTGAACCTTAAATAAGATAAATACAAAATATTTTTTTTTCCCCAATAAAGTTTGAAGTAATACAAGTATAATAGTTCAATAGTCATGTTATAAAAGAAGTATACCAGCCATAATATGCGTAAGGAAATCTACAAATGAAAAAGAAAAAAACCAATTATATAATTAATGTTACTTAAATAAAATAATTATATAATTGAAATGAAAAGAGTCTTCTATACTTCACTGTAATTGTTCAACTTTTTCATGGAAGAATTTGGTTTGAAATCCTCCATATCCCCACTTTGTTGTAAGAAAGAAAATATGATTGAAATATACTTTAGTAATATCATACTCTCGCATGAATGAGACTAAAACTTTGTATTGATGAGCTTATTTTTACTTTTTTTGATAAGCTGCAATGTATTACTAAAGGAAGGGAGCACACGGGAAAATCTGCCTTACAGCAAGCCGAAAGAGCGGGGGGCAGATTATCCTTATTAAAAAAACAAGAAATACGAGACTCTAAGGCAAACTTAGCTGCAAGGTGAGCAACACCATTACAAGACCTACTTACCCAAATAAAATTAACAGAAATAAAACAAACAGCAAGAGAAAGGATGTTGGAGCGAGGAGTGAGCAGAGTCCACTGGCAAGGCTGGTTAGGATGGTTGATGGCATCAAAGCAAATTTTGGAATCTCCTTCGAAGATCACGTGGCTCTAATTCTCAGCTTTGGCGAGTTGGACAGCCCAAAGGAGGGCTTCCATTTCAGCAAGGAGTGGTGAAGATTTCTTGGTGATTCTTGCCCAATTTTTAATTGGAACACCGAGGTGGTTCCTGGCAACAACTGCAATGGTGGCATGGGAATTAGCTAAGGCAGCATCCACATTGAGCTTAATCCAGTTTAATGGTGGAGGTGTCCAAATCAGCTGAAAAGGCTCGAGTGCGACTTGCGAGGGCACAGATGGCAGGGTGGAGTAAGGAGAATTCATGGAACCTGTTATGAATGAGATGGGTGGATGTAGTTACATCCCAGGAGGTAGAGTTGTGCAACAAGTTGTTCCTGGAGCGCCAAATTTCTTCTAAGGTGAATGCCATCATAAGAGATGCCGGCCATTTTTGGTGAGCAGTTTCGAAACCACTTGGGGGTTCCAGCACAAGTTTGACGATGCATTTAGGGTAAGGAGAGGTGATGAGCTCAAGTTTAAGACCCTAGCAAGCGGAGAACCATAGGGCCCTGGATGCAGGGCAACTGAGGAATAAATGGCTGGCTATCTCTACCTCTTGCTTGCAACATATGCAGCTTGAATCATTAATTTGAAACCTTTGCATGAGATTCTCCCTTGTAGGCAAGGCGTTGACTCATATTTTCCACAGGAGAATTTTGATCCTTTCGGGGACATTCAAATTCCACAGTTTGACCCAATTAAGTCCAGAGATAGGGGGTGTGGGGGTGAGATCATGAGTAGTGAGGTAAGCTAACTTTACTGAGAACTCGCCTTAGGAGTTGGGGATCCAAATAAGCTTGTCCGGAGCAGGTCGGAGTGGGAGAGGTATGGAGAGAATTGCTTGTGCTGAGGTGGTCTCAAACAGTTCTCTGACAAGATTGGGCTTCCAGCAGTGGAGGTCAGAGTCAATGAGTTGGTTTACAAACATTGGCACCTGTGAGGCTGATTCATCTTTTGGTGTGAGACAAAAACCTTGTATCTAGGGTACCCAAGGGTCTTCCCAAATGTTGATGGAGGTTCCATCCCCAATGGAGTAGCATGCCCCCTTTACAACAACCTTCTTTGCTTGTTCAATTGCCCTCCAAATCGGTGAAGCATGCGTGGGGGGGGTCGGAATGAAGCTAGTTATTGCTGATTTTGTATTTTGCTCTCAGTATACTCATGCAAAGGCTATCCCTTTTAGCTGCGATCATCCAAGCAAGTTTGGCTAATAAAGCATTGTTGATGTCTTTGGCTTTTTTGAAGCCAAGTCCTCGCCTTTTTGGGTAGAAAATCTTATCCCACGACCTCCAGGCCATGAATCTACCATCCTGACTTTGAGGTTTCCACCAGAATCTTCTTGTGGCTGAATTAAGATTATTGCAGATTTTGTTGGGTATGCTGAAGGTGGACATGGTAAAGTTGGGGATGGTTTGGGCCACTGAGTTTATGAGAGTTGCTCTTCCTGCCCAGGACAAACACTTACTTCTCCAACCTACAAGTCTGGTCTCTAACTTTGTTTGTAGATAAGCAAAGTCTTTAGATGGGGCTCTGGTCAAGAGGAGAGGTGCTCCTAAGTATGTGGCATCTTTTTTAATGGTCTTGATGTGGAGGGTGTTTTTAATAACCCTCCGTATAGGTCTCTAAGTATGCTTGGAGAAAAAAATGCTTGACTTGTTTCTATTGACAAGCTGACCAGACCAGAGGCAATATTTGTCAAGGATCTAAGAGATGTTAGTTGCATCTCTTTTTGTAGCTTTTGAGAAAAGAACGATATCATCTGCATACATCACATGGGTAATAGTCAGCCCCCTTTGGCTTGTCTTGATACCACAAATCTTCTTCTGCCTAAGTTCTTGATCAAGAAGTCTTGAGAGAATCTCTTGTCCAAGTATAAACAAATAGGAAGAGAGGGGGTCTCCCTGCCTCAGCCTTCTACTAGGCTTGAAGCTCTTAGTTTTTCCTCCATTAACTAGAATTTCAAAAGAGACTGATGATATACATGAGAAAATCCAGCTAGAGAAGGTCTCATTGAACCCCAAGTGGAGGAGAACAGTCTTGATGAATTTCCAACTGACTCGATCGTAGGCTTTTTGGAGGTCTAATTTGATTACCATAAGTCCAGGATTCGTTTTGCTTGTTTTGAAGTTGTGAAGCATCTCCTGAACGATGACTTGGTTCTCCGCAATCCATCTATTTGGGATAAAAGCAGACTGAGCTAGGGAAATGATTTTGTCAAGGTGTGGTCTGAGCTTCATAACTAGGAGTTTAGAGATTATTTTGTACACCACGTTGCAAAGGCTTATAGGTCTAAAATGGTTAACAGTGGATGGATTAGAAACTTTAGGAATGAAAACAATGAGAGAGTTATTTACCTCCTTGGGCATGGATCCGAATTGGAAGAAAGATGTGATTGCCTTGATGACGTCAATGCCTATGGTCGACCAGAATTGTTTATAGAAGATTACAGGGTAACCATCAGGCCTAGGCACTTTTAGGTCATGCATGCTGAATAGAGTGGATTTTATCTCCTCAGGGGTGGGGATTCTGGAAAGCTCAGTATTGTCATCTTCAGTGATGCATGGGAAAACTAGATGTTCGAGATGAGGTGGGAAGCTGTCATCCCCCTGGCTGAACAAATTCTTATAGCTATCTAAGAAAAGACTTCTGATAGAGTTAGTATCCGTGAGCCATGTGCCATTATCATCTTGGATTGCGTCAATGTTGTTTTGTTTGCGCTTGATAATTGTTGATAGATGGAAGAACTTGGTGTTTCTATCTCCGAGCTTGACCCACAACTCTCTAGATTTTTGGCACCACAAAGATTCACTTCTTAGAAGCCATTCTGATAATTCGGATTGAAGTGCTTCTTCCATAGGACCGGGTATTTTCTGAGGGGGGTTTCAGCTTGACTGCCTTAATTTTGTGCAGTAAAGCATTATTTTGTCTTGGCAGTTTCCAAAGACTTCTTGTTCCACTTCTGAAGGGCGTCTTTGGTTGAGGCTTGCTTTTTGTAAAATTTGAGAAAACTCTGAACTTGTGACATTCTCATTCCAAGCATCTTCTATGACAAAAGAACACCGATCGTCTCTGAGCCAGTTTACTGCAAATCTGAAAAGGCGGTGAGCAAAGCTGGACTGTGGGTTGGTGTCGAGTAGAATTGTGCATGGTCAAGCTGATGGCTCCCAGATGGGAAATGGAAGCTCTCGGGAAGGCTAGTCTCCAAGAAATGTTTGCTATTCCCCTATCAAGCCTTCTTTTGATTAAGGCACTGCCCCATTTGCCTTTTGCCCATGTATATTTACTACCCGTGTTAACCCAAATTGATAGCTCCAAATTCAAACATTAGCTCATTGAGGTAATTAGAGCCAGATAAGCTGCCTTCTTCCCCCCCTAAAGCCTCGTCTTCGTTGAGAATGAAATTGAAATCACCCATACACATCCAGGGACCTTGATGGGCTTCAAGAAGAGCTATAAGCCCTTCCCATGCCTTTTTCTTTTTGGAGAAGTATGGGGGGCCATAGAATCCAACCATGAGCCATTCGCATACGACGTCAGAGATGGTAACAGCAATGAGATTTTTGTTGAATTCTACCTCCCTGATGGACCAACCGTTTTTTCACAAAACACATAGATCTCCTGCTTTCCGTTAGCTTCAACAACTAACATACTATCAAATCTAATAGCATTTCTAACAAAATTCATCCTACTAGTAAGAGACTTAGTTTCTGACAAGAAAATTAAAGGGCTTGACCCTTTTTATTTAAGCCTTTAAGGCTCGAACTGTCGAGGCGTTGCCTAGGCCCCGACAATTCCAACCGAGGAGTTTCATGGTGACTGTGGGCATGGTAAGGCCTGCCTCCTCAGCCGTAGAAAAATGAATGATAGAGTTACCAGTTGTGTGAAAACATGGGGAGATACCCTTTGGAAGAAAGACTTACTCATAGGTTCTCCAACCTTGAACTTATGGCTTTCATTCCGCAACAAATGTTCCAATTCTGACTGGGGAAGAGCGTAGTCGAATCAGGATCAAAATAGATGGCTCCGTCCATACACATCTTTCTTGAGGTGTTTAGAAAAAGCTTCAGTTGCGTTTGGTGTGCTTTTTCTCTTGAGGAGGTTAGGGAGATGTGGTGTTGTAGTTTCATTTGTTTGGAGAAGGGAGTTGTCTGAGACAAAGGCTGAATGAGGGTGTGTGGCGTCTGGGAAGAGGGGCTGAAAGAGAAAGTGTGGAGAGTGATGGGTTTAGGAGTTTTGATTTATCCTCTGGGGAAAGGGGAGGGTTGCGTCTGGCACGTGACCAAGGTTGTATTGTTGGAGAAGGCCTATTAATTGTTGAACTATAGTTGGGCTTAAGGCTTACTTGGACTGGAGTTAATTGGATGAGGCTGTGAGGACCAAAGAGTTGCTCTTTCTCTAGGGTGTTCAAATGGGCCATGTCTTCAACTGGGCCGGCCTGAGGATGGTGAAGAGGTCCTAATGAGTTTCCAATGCAAAATGCCAAGACTTATTTTCGTGGCTTGTGTGACAGGTGCACAGGAGTGGTGGGATTGTTGCGCGCCTTCCATGTCCTGTGAGTGGGTACCCGTGGATACTATTCGCTGGCATCGTACAGTACTTTGTTGTATGCGTGGCTCTAGGTTGTGTACTGGGTACGGTTATGCTAGGTGTCATGAGGAATGAGCTGGTGGAGGATCGGTGTTGGTGGTGTCGCTAGATGGGACTTCAGGGCATGTGAACAAGTTCGTCGGAATGTCATCGTTTCCTGACGGAGCCACAAACCAGCTGCATTGAAATAGAAACCGCTGAGTTGCGCAGTTGGAAAAAATTCGAGTATAGGACTTTTCTTCATGCCCAATAACGCCATATTTTGTAGCAGCAATCTGCAAGTTTTTCGTATTTGAACCCAATCCAAGCGTCACTCCTATTCGGTCTTGGGAGGAAGAAACCTGGGGTGAGTGGCTTTTCAATTTGGATGTCCACACGTATTCGGAGGAATTTTTTCCTACAGCCACCCGTTCTCCCACTATGTCGACTTCGAGAACTTGACCAATATGTGCACCTATCCTTCTCAGGTTGCTTTATAATCTCCATAAGGCTGGGAGTTCGTGGATTTGGACCCAAAAAGTGGATGTAGTGAAGTCGATTTCCTGCCATGTGGTGTCTGGGCTCCATCTTTTGAGTATGAGGTGTCCACCTTTGCAAGACCAAGGTCTCATGGAGAAAGCTTTGTGCAAATCCACTTCATGTTGGAATGAAAATGTGAAAAGGGTTTTGTCGAGCTTCTTTACCTCCATGGGGTAGACTGGCTTCAAAGCTTTGAGAGTGATGTCTTTGACATAGGTAAGACGTATGTCATTGGACGTGATAAGCTTGGCGAGTAAGGTCAGCTCCAGGGAGTCGTTGGGGTTTTGGTTTGGAAGGAGCACGAGCCTGGCATCTTCGCAGGATAAACGGTTTGCTAGGGTAACGAGGTCGGAGACCTCCATGTATGGGTGGAGGGAGTGGGTCGTATGTGAAGATGGGTGGAGGTGATCAGTGGTGGGTGAGAAGGTGGGAGATTAGTGTGGGGAAACAGAGGACTGGTGGTGGCGCAAGGAGAAGGACAAGGAAGGGATGGGGAAAGGAGAAGGGAGAGGGGGTACTAGTGGGAGTAGCTCTGCCAGACCTGAGAGTTTCTAAACATCTTTCACCCCAGCTGAGCTTATTTTTACTTGATCGATCGTGGGAGAACGTATAAACTTTTAAAGTATCATATTTATTTTACGTCACTTTTATATGTATGATAAATAAAATATGTTAAAAAAGTTGATGAATATATATTTATCCAAACTTACAGTTATAACGTAGGGTCCCATGCTTAGATGGTTTAATATTGAAGGAAAAAAAAAAAAAAAAAGGAAAGAGAGAAAAGAAAAAAAGTGCAAACATAAATCAAGAAACAAATTAGAAAGTCCTTCACTTCCAAAAAAGAAAAAAAAAAAAAAAAAGTAAGCGCGCTTTTCAAGAGTCAAAGAACTAACTGATGAATCCAAATTACAAATTCTCAAGTCTCAACAACATTCTACGTGCATGCATGAGAAGAGAGTTCTAGGATTGTGGGTATACCATAAGATAATACTTTAGCTAGCTTTAATAACTGATCAAATTCTTCAGTTTTGCATGCAAGCATGATGGGGCCTTCTATTTTTGCTTCAAGCTCATCCGCTTGTGACTGCACAATCAATTCTTGGAATGCTGGTAATGAAAGATACTTCACTGGAACTTCATATCACTTCCTCTCTTCTCCCTCGCAGAGACCTATATAACCAAAGAAAGTTAATCCCGTACCGGAGGTTATACTGGTTTGACCAGTAAAACGATATATTTCAGTACTGGTCAATACCAGTGTACCGTTTCGAGTTTACCATTATTTTTATATTTATAAATATATATATATATATATATATATTATATAATAAATATAAAAGTTTACCCTAAACATTACCTCAATTCAAAAAAAATTATTCATGATTTTAGACTTTAGCATCAATTAAAAAAAAAAACAAAATATAAAATATAGAAAGCTTAATTGTTTATTGCATACTAAAAAACCAACAATACTAAGTTACCATTCTGTCCTTACAAAAATTCAAAAATTACAAAAAAAAAAACCTTTTTATGTATCGGCTTGTACACCTGGTACAGGCTAGAAGAATTTAAAAAAAAAAAAAAAAAGAGGAAGAGGAAGAAGAAGAAGACCCATATAGGTTCATTATGTATTTACGACTACTATATTGTAGTAATAATTTCTATAATTTCTTCAAAAAATTCATGACACAAACTCGTGTTGGGTTGTTTGACTTGGCCAAAAAAACCACTTAGAATGCATGCGTCTCTTAAGATGTTCCTAATAATTCCTGTAATCTTACTCACAATCACATGTTAATCCATCACCTACCATAACATAACATAGAGAGTCGTGGGGTGGGTATATAGTTATCTTGAAAAAGGGAAAATAACAAAGTTTTCTTTCAAATTAATTTGGAGGAAAGTTCCTCCAACTATTCACATATATTTTTAGTCATATAACTTACTTAAAAGTCTATATGACTTATTTAACTGATTTAATAAATACATGATATGGCTTGTTGAGTGTTAATTACACTCTCATTCCCTCCTTTGCTTAATCCATTCTCTAATGCTTACTACATAGGATGTCCTCACAATCGATGCTCTAGCAGTGCCTTTGTGTTATCTTGGTAAGAATTTAATCTCTTGAAGCTCCCAGAAGTAGGCGACATTTGCTTGGTCAATATTCACTGCTATTTATCTCCCTGCAAATTCTTTCTGGTTAGATTAGTTCAAAGCTAACAAAATCATAGGATCTTCTCCCGCCTCATCTGTAAATCTTATTTTGAGCCTACTGTAATCTATGTATACTTATTTACATGTGTAACTGTTTTGCCTATGTACTTAATGAAATCATATTCCCAAGATTCAATTGTGGAAATGCAGTGCAGAAACAATAAGAAACAAAACAAGATTTTGTTTCAAGAAAATAATCTTGAATCTACAAGAGTTTCTCAAATCCACAAGGAGAAAGGAGTATGAAATCCACTAGAGAAATAATAAAGGAAACTCTATAATTTTAGTAAACTAAATCTTAATTGTTGCTAACTTGGAGGCATATTTAAAGGGTTTCATAAAACTTGACAAAAAACTTTTTTTTTTTTAAAGAAATCCTAATTAATACTTGATCATAATAGGAACCTAATTTGGCTTTAAAAAAAAATTAAAAATGCCTAAAATCAACAAAATAAATATCATAAACCTAAAATTACAAAAATTAAATAAAAAAATCAAAATTAATAAATTACAAAAATAGTTTTGTAGATTGTATCCTATGTCAAATAATATTGATAGATGCAACAGTTGGGAGTGAAAGTTTTGGTTGGGCACCACTCTACCCCGGCGAGTCATTGATTCGACTCCCATATCTTGCAAAAGGAAAATGTCAGATCACCATTAGTCTTGGATCACCAAATAGTTTGATTTTGTCCAAAGTCTCTGGATACTACTTGCCAACGCGTTTTGGTAGTGACATGTGCAATATATGCAATATATGTTTTACTATTGAGTCGCAATATGTGCAGTAGACAAAGATTATGATATAATATTATTCCATTGCAGCATCATATTTCGTCACTCGTGTTCATCAAAAAATTTCACACGATTTGTGGAATACTAACACAATCTAATTCAATTCTTTCATCAAATTTGACTTTCATTTAAAATATTTATGTGGACCTTTTTCATGTTCATAAGAATGCAACTTGATTAATTTTTGCCGAGGTTGTTTGCCACTCAAATCCGGCCTGTCAATTGGGTTGAGAGAGAGAGAGAGAGAGAGAGAGAGAGAGAGAGAGAGAGAGAGAGAGAGAGAGAGAAGTTTCACATTCTCAATTTTATTATAGAATGCTTACAATATTTATAAATAATTTGTAATTTCCTTTTTTTTTTTTCTCACATGTGTTTAAAAATAATAGATTAATTTATAATATCGATATAATACAATTTTCTTTTAAGAATCAACATGATACAGTTATTAGTAGCCCTATAGCACTCAAAAGAGTCCCTACAAATTAAATGTACTGAGGACAGACAACAAAGGATTTCGATTGCATAAATTAAAATATAAATAACTTGTCCCATTTTAATTTTATATTCTACTTTATACTTCATCAATCATAACTTATTATATATTTATTTGATTTTCTTATAAAATAAACAAAGTTTAAAATAGGAGAAAAAAAAAAGGCTTATTCAAGGTTTAAAATGGCAAAAAATCAAATACGTAGCATACCATGATAAATGGAATACAAAAAATGAGACAAAAGATTTATATTCATTAAATAAATTACATGACAGCTTTGAATGTGATACATTTAAATTGGAAGCGAGGCTAACGAATTAAAAATAAGGGTGTCCAATCTATATATATAATAATAGGTGAAACTTAGAGAAACTCAAATTAAAATTCTAAATTAGAGTTCCAATTTTGCGTCATGTGTCATAAATTATTTATTTTTAAAAAATTTTATTTTTTAATTTTAAAATCAAATGTGGAACCACATCATAAATATTCATCTAAGTGAGTTATCAAGTACAAAAACTAAAGAGTCTTGAATAAATAAATCGTAAAAAAAAAGTGCTTCACAATAATTATAAAAAAAACTTGGACAATATATATTTTATATCTAATAATATTCTTACAAATTTTTTTAAGAGTTAACAAAATATAAAAATGACTATCAATAGTATTTAAATTATACATATAGAAATTATATAATGCATCTTATTGTATATATTTAATTGTATCCATGTATATGCATGGGCTTATAAGCTAGTTGTTTAGTAAAAGTCGCAAGGCTACTAAATTAAAAATGTAAGTTCTAGTTGTAAGGTTTTAGACCCCTTAAACCAACCAGATTGCGTAGCCTAGTTAATTAGCCAAGTTGTTACTTAGTCAAATTAAACAATTCTAGGTTAAAGCAATCAAACAATCATATCAAGAATATAATGCAGCGGAATAATAAATAACACAAGATATGATCACCCAGGAAACCACACGGTAAAAACCTATGGAGGATTTGACCCACCGATCCTCAAGGCAAACTTGAATCCACTATGAAAGAATCAAAGTTCATACAGAAGGACTACAAGCTCCCCACTTGACTTCCTAATGCTACCCACCAGTAGAACTTACTGACATGACCACGTGCAAGCTCCGAATCCACGGACTCCTTCTTTCTTGGACTCTTCAATCAAGTACAAGCACCCCCACTTGTGTATCTTTAAGTTCTTGAATCTACAACTGAATGATTACCAAGTTCTTGACATAATCTTGAATCTTGGAAACCCTAAGTATATGTGAAGGAAAGCTCCTCAATGATCTCACAAGAGATTCACATAAACAGCAATATGAGCAACAAAGACTTAGAGAGGTTTGGGTACAAAACCCTAGATACAAAAGAGGCACTCTCTTCTCTCTCTCCAAAAGCCCTAAAAACGTTCTAGGGTTTTCCTTATATATGAGAGTGTTTTACTTGAACGCTAAGACGTTTAAATAGAGTTTGGGCTGAACTGGAACTCTGCAGAAAAATAAATCTGTACGTGGTTCGATCGATCGAGTCTAATTTTCGATCGATCGAGCCTTACAGATTTAGTCTAATAAATCTGCAGTCACTCGATTCCAGTTTTGCAAATAAACATACTTTGAGCAAGCCTAAACAAGACTAAATATATTGTTTTGATCATGGTTTGCCAACATTACATATTAGAGTTCTAAATACATAAAATCCTAAATCTTTAGAACCTAACACTAGTTAACTTAACCTGTAAAGTCATTGGTCATCGAACAAGAGATATAAGATTTTACATAAAAAATTGATTGATGTCTTAACCTGATAACAAAAAACAATTATCGATCATGGAGCAGAACCATAGGTTAAAATTTAATAATAATAATAATAAAAGTATAATAGGATAGTTGATAGAGTTATTGTCAAGTAAGTAAGGGTTGGAGTTTAGGTCTTCACACACACACACACACATATATATATATACTTTTTTATTTTGTATAAAAAAAAAGGTTAAAATAACGTTAATGACACCCAAAAAAAAAATCATTCTTTAATTAATAAAAGTAGTATTAATTAAAGAGGGGTTGATATGAAAGAAATTTTGCACTAATCATGAACCATTTTTTGTGTTCAAACTTCAAAGTATTACTCTTTAAATCACTCGTGCTTTAATTTGCAAGCACAATTTTAATTTATTGTTTACTCTGAAAAAAAAAAAAAAAATTATATATATATATATATATTATTAATCTAACTATTCTTTTTTTGCCATCTAAAAAAAAAAAGGTCACAATTGGAGACAAACTAGTTTATGCACCAAGACCAAGGTGTCCTTAACTTGAGTAAGAAAACCCCAGCCCACTAATAGAGTATCTAACAGCCAAACAGGAAAGCAGTCAGCAGATTCAATTTCTTATTGTGATTGCTTTCAAAAGCCTATTCCGTTCTAACGTTTTGTCTAAAAGTGAAACCACCAAGCTTCAAGTGGCGAGAAACCTCTTGTCAACGGCCAACCCTCCGGCAGGCACATCATGATCAAGATTTAAGAGCGCCAACCTGCAGGAGGCCTTCAACACGACCATCTCTGTTAACCCCCCACATCATCTCTCTTTTGGGTTTGATTTTTTTGGAAATTGTAAGTTTAGAATGTGCGAATGTTTTTGTTAGGCCTTTGAGAAGGAGGATGTTTATATTTTGGGCTGAAAAAAAAAAGGGTATTGATTTGGGCTTGTGGTTCAATCACCCTAGATAGGCTGATCCCATGATCTGGCCTACGATTCTACTTCAATTCCACTATATAAATAATTCTATGGCGATCTAGATTGCAATTCTAACAACCTTGAATATGGTTTCCTAAGAACCAAAACATTTGCATGAGATATGGAGGTAGCTTACTAATGTTAATATCCTAAAACCACAACATGTTGAGGTAATAACAAACAAAGATCAGGTTTGAGACAAACCTATATGAGGGGAACCATTCAGTTTCACAAGCTTAACATCCCCCCCAAGATCTTGTAAGCGTTGAGCGAAATTGCAAATAATTTGGTATGGTGCAAGCTCATCCTTCTCTGAGCATATGATGAGAAAAGGTGCACCCAAGTTCTACAAAACAAGAGAAAGAAACATTAGACTAACCAAAGGAAATGAGGTAAAGACAATTTTAATGGCTGAAAGTCAAGATAATAACTTACAACGGAGGAGTACAAAGCCTGCCAATACTCAACACGTTGGGATTCAAACCTTGTAAGATATAGTGCATCCAGACCAGAAGCAATGCCTTTTGCCACCCAAGAAACAAGTTTCGATGATCCAGGCATTTTCAAGATGGAGGGGTGTAAACCAAATCGTGCACCCAAATCACTTGTAAAATCTAGTGGACTAGAATCATATATGTGTCCGGAAACACAATTTCTGACCAACTGATAGTGGCCCTTCAACAACAGAAAGGGGAAAAAAATAAAAATAAAAAATAAAAAAGAAGAGAGAATTTAGTGAATGAAATAATAATAATCTAATTAAGTAAACATTGTCAACAAAAAACACAACACATGGCCCTAAAATTTTAACCATTACAAAGAAAAAATTCATACCGCATACATCTGACCCTCACATGTTCCATTAATAACCTGCACAGTGAATGGTAAATCATTTTTGTTTGGCAGTAAAAGAAGAAATTCATTGATAAAAGAAACAGGGGGAGGGCACATTTGAAATAAAAGTAATAAACAAGTTAACATCATTGGAGATTCATATATATATATATATATATAGCCAAAGATGAGCAAAAAATCCAATTAGAATCCAAATTGGAGTTTAATTTTGTGCCATGTGTCCATCTAAACTTTTAATTTCTGTGTCAAGTGAGTTAATTTAATGCACAATACGAGGAGTCCAATAAACCATAAGAAACTCAATCTTATATCTAAAATTAGAAGAAGAGAGAGTTTGAAAGATTATGCTATCCAATGCCATTTGTCTGTCTAAAATAATACTATGAACCATCATTATTTATTAGGGAGAAACTTATATAAATGGTGAGTGTGTGTGTGTGTGTGTGTTTTAAATTGTACCTATGCACAGGGTTTTAAACTAGTATAATCTATGAGGAAAGCTTGGGTTACAGTTCTTTGCCCCCAAAATATAAAATTTGATGTCTATGATTTCACAAAGTTTACCTGAAAAAGCTTGTACATGCAAGCTTTAGGACCACCAGAAAAGGCCACAAACACTAATGGGCATGGCTTAATCCTTAGCTCCTGCACATCCAAAACCGAAAAAGCAATTTCGTATGCGCCACCAAATTTAAGCAAAATTGAAAACTATTAAAAATTCCCAATTCCTCAATAAATTACAGAATGGATCAGATTACAGAAAGTGTGGCAAAACGTTTTAAACTAAACTGACCTCAACAAGCTCATTGAGAACAACAAACGCTAACGACATAGCTCTCTCAGGATAGAATCTGCATATATAATTAACCATTAACAAAAACCAAGAACACATTCCTGATCAAAATCGCAGAGAATAGCTTGAATTGAAACTCATTGAAGCCATGAAAATGAAGGAACATACGCATTGAGAAAATCGGCATGGCAAACGAGGGAATTCCATCGGAGAGAGGCGTACAAATCGACGTAGGTCCTCAAATGGCGGTCCTGGATCGAAGCCCAAGCGAAGATCACAGCGATTCCTCTGGATTCAGATTTCTCCTTCCTTCCCCAATAGATCTCACCACCACCAACACCGCCGCCGCCACCGCCGCCGCTCCACATATTTTCAAGAATGGAGATTTATTGAAGAGGCTTGGTTCTGGTGGGGAATTTCAAAAAGTTTGGGAAATTAGGGTTTGGGAAATTGAGGGAGTTTGGTTGAATTGAATGGTTGGTGGTGTTGGTTTGAGCCACTCGTGTGGTGTGGTGAGGTGAGGTGAGAGAGTGTGAAAGATTTTGCTTTTGATAGTTAAGGGTGGTGGTAGCTATTGATCGCTGTGAAGGAGGATCGTAAAAATGAGTTTTGGGGGTACCACGTCAGATTCTACGTACCTCGATCATCTTCGTATTGGGATAAGCCTTTTTTTTTTTTTTTTGTGTTTTGTTTTTCTACCTGGTGGGACAGGCTTTCTTTTAAGTACATGCGGTAATCGATAAGAAGGTGCTAAAATCACATCAAGACTTTGACACACAAGTGGACGTGAGAACGGATGTGTCCTTCAGCATTACTTAGGCCCAATTAAGATCCGGTGCAATAGTTTTTGAATGGTTTAGATCAAAAGGTTGGTTTTTTTTTTTTAATATATATCATCTATTGGATCAAAAAAGTAATAAATAAAAAAATAAAAAAAGTTTGAAAGTTTGAAAATTTTGAAATTTTGTATGAGGATTGCATGGTAAGGATATTGCACCAGATCTCAATTTGTGGGGATCACATTTTACAAAGTCGGATTGTCATTTTTTGCAGCTTTCCTATTAGCGCAAAAAAAAAAAAAAAAAAAAGTAATTTTGAGAACTTCATCTTGCTTCAATTTCTTACTTTAAATTTTAAAAAAATTTTTAATGAAGGTGGCAAATTTTTCACACCACATGGTTTCATTTTATTGGCGGCCCGCACCACGTCAATACTATCATAAATTTTGAGAAAATCTCTTTTAAAGCCCAAAAGAGCTCATATTTACACACAAAAAATGTGTCAAAGCTCATGGTTCAAGCTCATAGCACATCATCTCATTTTTTGCTCATGATCCAAGTTCATGAACCTTAGCGGAGGAATTTTGGAAGTCGTGATTTTGCTGATATTATTCAATAAAAAAACTTGACAAGCCAGTTTCTAAAAAAAAAAAAAAAAACTAGCATTTTGCATGTGTGTTTTGCATGTCTTTTAGTAAGTAAACTATTATATTTGATTATTAAAAGTGAAATGTGTACGTAGTGTAACTTTCTCTTTTATTGAGAACTTTTTTGTGTAAAACTTATTTGTAAAGGGAAATTTCAACTACTATAATGTGTACAACTTAAAAAAAAAAGTGTAAGAAGGGTGAGATCCGAGTGCAAAATAGAGATTTGTGGGCATAGCCCGAAGAGGTGGAAAGGCCCATTCCCTCATTAGTTCTAACCTAACATGCAGATGAGAGCCCAAGATTAGAGGCCGAAAAGGCCAACTGCCTGAGGAGTTCAAAGAGCGAGCGTTCCTCGGGAGTCATTGAGCAGGCCACTTGGACCAAAAGACAAAATACTGAGAAAGATAGTAGAAACGTGCAAGCAAAGAACAAGGGAAATATCCAGATAAAGTACCCATCACCTTCGCATTCAATGCATTGCACCAACTCAGCTGGCCATATTAATGGTAGAATGACCCTTGAACAGTACTGTCACAGCTTGCAACACATTCTACCACCTCCAGCAAAACCCTAATGGGACAAGCATCCAAAAGAAGATTAGTGACTGTACAAGTGGAGGGTTATGATGCAATTCAGATAGCTATATAAAAAAAGGGAACATCTCCAGATTAGGAGGTCGAAAAAAAACTTGAAAGAGAAACATACTGTGTAACATTACCCTGTAACCGAGATTTGAACATTACCCTATAACATTACTATGAGCTAGCGCTCCTCAGACTAACCTGAGGAAGAGTTACTATCAAAACCTACTTCTCCCTTCTGAGTTATTTGATATTTTTCCATTAACTTAAAAGCTAAACCATATAGGCATACTAAGGTTGACCTCGGAAATCTATTCTCTACAAATTAATTGTATTGGGCCATCATATATTAACTCTTCATCTAATAACTCTTCATCTAACATGAGTTAAAACTTGATATTGAACAGAATCAATAGGCTGGACAACTCGGCTTCGATGAGCTAAAAGTGGTAGCGAAGGTCTGAAAAATGAACAAAATATCAAAAGAGACCAGGGTGGACCGACCTAAGACCCTCCGATAACTAAGTTAGTATCTTTTCACAAATGGAGTTCTAACTGTGTTGGAGTAATGTCAGAATGCTCTCATACCTTTGCTTGATTCAGACCGGTCCTTATATAGGGAACCTTGGAGTAGTTATTTGGTTTAGTAACTTCCCCAAGATTCGTGGAAGTCCGAAATTCCATAAATAACTTCTTCAACGGCTACAGAAGTTGTAACTGCTAATGGAGGTTACATAAGAGAAATTGGTGGCGATAAATACGGGTCATCTATGTGCTTTGCACATTAACGACTCATCCGACTTAATTTCCTGAGGGGTCGTCCATGTGTCCATGGACAACTCCTTGCATACAGAGATGTCGTGTGGTCGTCCATGCGCTTTGCACATGGATGACTGAGTTGCCTGATGTTTATTTGGTCAACCAATACTCATGGACGATCCGTATGGACGAACCAGAGATGGTCATTTGCTATCCCATCAGTTGCCCCCTTCGTCCAAGGGGTCGTCCAAGGAAGGATTTAATTTTCATTAGCTAGAAGGTTAGAAGTTTTTTTTTTTTTTTTTTTTTTTTTTTAACACGTGTCTTGATTTCATTGGTTGACTCCTCACATCCATTGTGTTTTTCAAAGGGACAACCACGTGTCTTGTTCTGAATGGCTGGTGTCACTTTGTTGACCTGCTTCTGGGCCCTATAAATAGGTACATTCTCTTTCCTACCCTTTACCTTTCTCATAATCTCCCTTCTGCCATCTCGTCCAAGAGTCTCGTCTAGCTCTTCATCCTAGTTCCTAGGTACTTCCTTTTCCTTTTTAGGTTTTTCGTCTTAATCTTTACTATAGTTATGTCTTCGTCTAGTAGTATAGAGAGAGAGATTTATGAGTACCAGGATGTTTCTTCTGGGAGTTGTGAAAGTGGTGAGGGTAGTACAAGCTACAGTGGTAGCTCCTCGAACAAGCAATACTCGTCTGGGGTTCCTGGCATTCCCTTTGAGGAGTTCCAGGAAATGCAACGCAGGATGGCATCTGGGGCTGGGACTAGCTCGTCCAGGGAGCCACCTAGCATTTCTCAAGACGAGGATGAGGAAGAGGAGAATGTTATATATAGTTGTGCCCCCGAGATATCGTCCACTCTAGACGTCCCAAAATTAAAAACTCTTGTAGATAGATACCAGATCCCTCTTGAATTCAACCCTCATCTACCTAAGGAAGGAGAGTGGTGTTGCTTTCCTTCTTCTGGTTTAGAAGTATATGCTTCATATCTTTTAGCTGGCCTTAGGTTCCTTCTAAGTTTTTTTTGTAGAGGTCTTCTCCATAGGTTGGGTATTGAACCTAACCAGCTCAACCCTAATGGATGGAGGACGATAGTTGCCATGCAAGTGCTATGGCATGAGGCTTTGGAAGGGAATTGTCCTATCACAGTGGAAAAATTCCTTTACTGTTATAAGCCCTCAAAAATAAAGAAGTCTGCTGGTTTTTACCAGTTCTCGTCCAGAGGCTCATATTATAGTTTAATTAAGGGTCGTAGCTCGTCAGACAGACTATGGAAAAAAGAATTTTTTATTATTTCTGGAAATTGGACTGGGGACCCAGCTAATGTGGGTAATGCCCCCTTTCCACCTTTTACTGGCCCTCTAGGTCGTCTTTGTCCTGAGGGTATGTTTCCTTCCATTTTATTTTATTTTTCTTTATATATTTTCCAACTCTTAGTTGTCTAACCCCTGTTCTTGTCAATGCAGCTGTTGTTCGTCCATGTTTGGACAAATTTTACTTGGATTGGATCGACCAAGTGCGTGTCTTCCCTAGGAGAACCTTCCACGATCTAGTCATTCTCAGTCGTCTAGCCACATGGGGGCTTAGCCCAGAGCCTACCGCCGAGAATTTAGGTCACGAGGAAACCACTCGTTGAAGTAAGTGTCGTCTATCCTTTCTTTTCTCTCCCCTCTTTTTACCTTTTTCTTTTTTTTTTTAACTGATTTTCCTCGTCGTAGGAATAACTACAATGAGGGGGAACAAAGAAAAAACTGTAGCTAGTGGTGATGAGGATGTAACTGCACCACCTGTTGTCCAGACAGGGAAGAGAAAATCTAAATCAATATCCAGTGCTGTGAATCTGGACGATCTTCCAAGTCGTCGAGGTTCTAAGAAACAAAAGCCTGGCAAGACTTCTCTTCCCAAGGTTCCCAAATTCACAGCTCCGTCGGTTAATCTGGACGACCCTCAAGTGGATGTGGAACTCGTCCAGATAATTCATCTCGTCCAAACTGACCCTACTCTCCCTCCAACCAAGACTCCTCACAAGCCTCATCTGTCTGAGTCATTTGATCATCCTTCGAACCTAGTGCTGGACAAGGGATACGAATTAAGGATGTTCAAAGGAATCATCAATGATAATGAAATTAATGAATGTTATAATATGTCAGTGAAGGAATTTGAACGTTCTGGTATCCATGATCTCTTCAAGGTATGAGTTTTATTCGTCTTCATGTGTTTTCAATAAGTTTTTCAAAAATGAAATTTCTAACTTTCCTCCGTCCATGCATAGGCTATGTCAAAGTTTTACACAGCGACATGCCAAGCCAAGGAACTTGCTGAGGAGGCAAAGACGACGAAAGAGAAGGCTAAGGAGCTGAACAATCAAATTTTGTTAAAGAAGGGGGAGGTGATTAGACTGAATGATGACTTTAATCATCTTCTAGCAAGTGAAACAAAGTTAAAGGACGAGGTGGAAGAGCTTAAAGCAGATGGTGTCGAGAAAGACACTCATATTGCTTACTTGGAGGGAGAAGTTTTAGGATTTGCCTCGTCCTTGGAGAAAGCACGTGAGTAAGCCATTCTAGCCTTCAAGAAGTCTGACAAGTACAAGAATCGTCTAGACAGCCACTATGCTACTGGTTATAAGGTCTTCCGTGCTAATGCCAAGGAAGCCTTTCCTGATTTAAACTTTGATTCCTTCAAGCTTCCCCTTGCTACAGAGAGCTCCTTACTGCAGACGAGTTCTGAAGGCGTCAACATTATGGACGATGCCAACAATGAAGTTACTTAGGACGATCCTAAATGATTTTATCTTCTTTTTAGAAAATTTATATTTTAATTTGGTTGGAGCCCGTTGTTTTGGGCCTTTGTTCTTCTTTTAAAATTTATTCAAGTACAATTCTCTCGTCCAAATTTATGGACAAGTTTTATGAATTATTACTCTACTTCCAAGGGTTTTTGGACGGTGGTCGTCTACCCTTTGAATTTTATGAATGAATGAATGCTTTTTATTTTCATTATCTATTGTGTTTGAATATGCCATAAGCTTTGTGAAGTTTATTTATATCGTCCATACCATTTCTGTGGTTGAGGTTCTTGTCTTGAGCATATGGACGAATTTCTTCCTGCGTCGTCAACAGTAGTTCCATGAGTGACGTCTTTTTGCCACCTTTATTCATTATTCAAACTTGGGACAATCAATTACTCGTCCTTAGCAAAAACTGTTCCATTTAATACTCGTCCATGCACTGGATTGTTTAGCCGTTTAGACTCGTCTATGGACTAGGTGTTTCTTCAAACACAATATTCGTCCACAATTTAGACGATCATATCTCAGGTTTTATCTCACCTTGAGCTTGGACGAATATACCTCAAGTTTTATCTCGTCTTGAGCTTTAGACGAAGATACCTTAGGTTTTATCCTGTCTGCTTCATCCTTATTTGAAGGAAAGCATGTAGACGGTACATCCTTGCATCCAAGGATTTTATTCGTCTTTGGCTGTTTTACCTTTTGTAGATTATTTTGAATGACATCATAAAAATGAAGGATTCCCATACAATCATACATATACTTGAAAATATATCACATATATATATATTTGGAAATCCATACTATGTAATCATTCGTCCACAGGCATGGCAAATGCTTAAGAGTTAGTGCCTTTAGGAAATTAAAAATACTTAACACAATCATAGATTCATCCATGAGTAACAAAAAATACTTATACACCTAAAACACAGTAGTAGTAATAAGCAAACACAAGATAATAACACTTCATTACTTCAAATCGTCCATGGCATTTGTCCTACAACAATGTTCGTCCATGATCACCCTTTATTGATAGTACCTTCTTAGGTGTTTAACATTCCAAGAGTGTTTCAGCTTTCTTCCATCCAGGACTTTTAAGTAGTAGGATCCTTGCCTCTTGCAGTTGATAACTCTATAGGGTCCTTTCCAATTTGGTCCCAGTTTCCTGTGAGCTGGGTTTTTGGTGGCCAAAGAAACCCTTTTTAGGACAAGATCCCTAATGTTAAAACACGTAGGTTTCACCATGGCATCATGCTACTTTGCCATGAGATTTTTGTATCTTGCTGTTCTCTGCTCTGCTTCCATCCTTACCTCGTCTATAAGATCGAGATTAAGACGAATTTGCTCCTTGTTTTCTTCATCTTGATATTTCAACACCCTATGGCTGGCCATGTGCACCTCTACAAATATGACTGCTTCGCTCCCATAAGCTAGTTTGAAAGGAGTTTCCCTAGTGGGGGTCCTCGCTGTTGTTCTGTAAACCCACAAAACACCTGGTAATTCATCTAGCCATACCCCCTTTGCCCCTTCAAGTCGAGTCTTGATCATTTTCAATAAGGATCGATTTGCTACTTCTACTTGTCCATTGGCCTATGGGTGGGAGGGTGAAGAATAATGATTCTTGATTCTCAGTTGCTCACAAAATTCCCTGAAGGGTGTGTTGTCAAATTGTCATCTATTGTTAGACACTAGCACCCTAGGTACTCCAAATTTGCACACAATACTCTTCCAGACGAAGTTTTTGACATTCTATTGCGTAATTTTTGTTAAGGGTTCAGCTTCCACCCATTTAGTGAAATGATCTATTCCTACCACTAAAAACTTCATATGTCTAGTTCTAGTAGGGAAGGGGCCTACTATATCCAAATCCCATTGTGCAAAAGGCCAAGGGGCCACCATTGGGGTGAGATACTCTGACGACTGTCTAGGAATATTACTGAAATGTTGACATTGATCACATATCTTGACATATGCTTTAGCATCAGCTTGGATGGTTGGCCAATAGTATCCTGCATGGACAACCTTGTGGACGAGTGATATGGCTTCTGAGTGATTACCACATGCTTCTTCATGAACTTCCCTCAACATGTAATTCGCCTCGTCTGGAGCTAGACACTGTAGGTATGGCTGGGAAAAACCTCTTTTGTATAATACCTCGTCCATAAGGATGTACCTTGCTAATTTAACCCTGAGTTTTTTGGCTTCTTCCTTCCCCTCTAGAAGCCTTCTATCCTTCAGGTATGATACTATCGAGGTTATCCAATTTTCTTCATCTTCAATCTACAACATTTCTGGGAGGTCAATGCTTGGCATGGATTGAATTTCATCAAACTCGTCTTTTGCTTCATTCGCGGATGCTTCCTTGGCCAGAGTATCCGCTTCTATGTTCTCTTCCCTTGGGATTTGAATGAAATCAGCTTCGTTAAATTTCTTCACAAGGCATACCACCTTCTTCAGATATCTCTTCATTCTATCTTCCTTGGCTTCATATGTCCCATTTACTTGGCCTATGACCAACTGAAAGTCTCCTAGGACAAGTACTGAATCTACTTCCACTGATTTAGCCAACTCCAACCCTTTAAGAAGGGCTTTATACTCTGCTTCATTATTAATTGTTTGGTACTACAAGCGAACCTTGTGCTTCAATTTATCTCCTCGTGGTGATTGCAAAACAACTCCTATTCCTCCTGCTTGTTGGGTGGATGAACCATCAACATGGACGAACCATTTTTTACTACCTTCCATCTCGTCCAAGTTTTTACAACTCCAAGTGAATTCCGCAATAAAATCTGCTAGAATTTGAGCCTTTGTTGCATTCCTTAGTCGTTATCTAACATCAAACTCACTAAGCTCGACTGCCCACTGGATTAGTCTTCCTGCGGCTTCTAACCTGTTCATTGCCTTCTTGAATGGGTAGTCTGTCATGACATTGATGACATGGTCTTGGAAATAATGTCGCAATTTTCTTGAAGCTGTTACTAGTGCGAAGGCCAATTTTTCCATCAGTGGATATCGTCCTTTCGCTCCTCTAAGTGCTCGGCTAGTGTAGTATACGGGCTTCTACACCTTCCCCTCTTCTCTGATCAATGCTGAACTTACAGTATGTGGGGATACCGCCAAGTATAAATACAGTTCTTCTCCCTGCACGGATGGGCTTAATAGTGGAGTTGTAGTGAGATAGCTTTTAAGATCCTAGAAGGCCTTTTGACACTCATCCGTCCACTCAAAAGCCTTCCTAAGAATTTTGAAGAAAGGCAAACACTTATCTATGGCTTTTGAAACAAACCTGTTCAGAGCTGCAACCCGTCCAGTGAGAGATTGGACTTCCTTGACTTTCTTCGGTGATTTCATGTCCAAGATTACTTGGATTTTGTCTGAATTTGCTTCAATACCTCTCTGTGAAACCATGAATCCCAAAAACTTTCCTGACGATACTCCGAATACACATTTACTTGGGTTTAGCTTCATCTTATATCGCCTAAGCGTTTCAAAGGTTTCATGAAGATCATCCAGATGGCTTCCCTCGTCTAAGCTCTTTACAAGCATATCGTCAACATACACTTCCACATTCCGTCCTATTTGTGGACAAAACATGTGATTCACCAATCTTTGATAAGTTGCCCCTATGTTTTTTAGACCGAAGGGCATCACCTTGTAATAAAATAAACCTTGACTGGTAATAAAGGAGGTTTTTTCTTGGTCAGCTTCGTTCATTTTTATCTGATTATATCCTGAGAAGACGTCCATGAAGCTCAACAGTTGATGGCCAGCTGTAGAATCAACCAGTTGATTGATACGCGGCAAAAGATAACTATCTTTAGGGCAAGCCTTGTTCAAGTCAGTGAAGTCTACACACATCCTCTACTTGCCATTTGCCTTCTTCACCATCACTACATTTGCTAACCAATCAGGGTAATAGACTTTCTGGATAAACTCTGCTGCAGTCAGTTTTCGAACTTCTTCCTTGATAGCCTTATCTCTTTCAGGAGTAAACACCCTCTTCTTTTGACGAACAGGCTTAGAAGAAGGGAAGATGTTCAATTGATGGGTAATTACACTTGGATTAATACCTGGCATGTCGTCATGACTCCACGCAAAAACATCAATAATCTTCCTCAGAAACTGGACGAGGTCTTTTTTAGCCTTCTCTTTCATACTTGTTCCAATTCTAGTGAACTTCTCAGGATCGCTTTCTTGTAATAAAACATCTTCCAGCACTTCAGTAGGTTCTATGACAACTCTTCTTTCTTTTATACTCATAGTTTGCACTTGCTCATCCAAAGCCAACATGGCTAGATAACATTCTCTAGCTGCCAACTGGTCTCCTTGTGCTTGTCCAATTCCATACTCTGTAGGGAATTTGACTGATAGATGGTAGGTAGATGTTACTGCCTTCCAACTATTTAAGGTTGGTCTTCCAATTATGGCATTATATGAGGACGAGCAATCCACCACAAGGAAATTCACTTCCTTGGTTATCTGCTGCTGGTATGATCCCATCACCATAGGTAATGTAATGGTGCCTACAGGCTACATTTTCATTACTCCAAATCCTACCAGTGGTGCACAAGCTAGACGAAGTTAATCTCGTCCAAACCTCATCTGCTGGAAGGCAGGATAATACAATATATCTGCTGAGCTTCCGTTATCCACCAACACCCTCCTGGTTGTATAATCTGCAATGAGTAAGGTAATGACAATTGCATCGTCGTGTGGATGATGTATTCTCTCAGCTTCTTCGTCTGTGAAAGAAATGGTTGGCTTGTCTGTCTCATTCATCCTTGGGGATCGTCCAGAGAGTTGGACATTTTGCACCACTTTGAGATACGTCTTCTTTGATCTGGAAGATTGTCCTTCAGAAGTCCCTCTTATGATAACCCTTATCTCTCCAAGTAGATGTCGTGATGATTCTTCTATCTTCCCCTTTAACTTCTCGTCTTTATGATCCCTTCCAACGAAGTGCCTCAATTTCCCTTGTCTAATGAATTTCTTAATTTGCTGCTTCAAGTCAAAACACTCGTCCATGTTATGTCTGTGGTTTCTATGGAAGCGACAATATTTATTTTTATTGCGCTTGTTAGGATCTCCTTTCATCTTCTCTGGCCACTTCAAGGAAGGATCATCCTTGATTTGCATAAGCACCTGATCGTGTGGAGCATTTAGGGGTGTGTAATTTTGATTCCTTGCTAAAGGACCTGCCTTCCTGTTGTCTCGGTCTTTCTTATCTTCCGTTCGTCCTTTCTTTGGACGAGGCCCTTGCTCAGAGTGATCTGTGGGATTTGCCTCCATCCTTTCAGCTCTCTTCCTTTTCTTAGCTATGATTGCATCTTCTGCATTCATAAAGTTTTGGGCTGAATGGACAAGTTCACCCATGGATTTGGGTTCTTTCTTATATAGCTTGTGAATGAATAAGTCCGAGTTAACCCCATTATGAAATGCTGCCAACAATAACTTGTCGTCCACCTCATCCACTGTCAGTGCTTCCCTATTGAAACGAGTGATGAGGGACCGCAAACTTTCATTCTTCTTTTGTTCTATAGTTAAAAGACTAAATGAGGATCGCTTGTGCCTTTGTCCTCCGATGAAGTTGTTGATGAACAACTTACTTAACTTTTCAAAAGAACTGACTATGCTCGGAGGTATCTTGCTAAACCACACTCGTGCTGGTCCTTTAAGGGTGGTAGGGAAAGCCCTACACATAATCTCGTCTAGGACTCCTTGAAGATGCATGGTTGTCTTGAAAGTAGCAATATGATCAAAAGGATCACGTGTTCCATCATATGAATCCAAGGAAGGCATTTTGAACTTTGGAGGCAAGGGATGGCCATTGATGGAAGCCGTGAAAGGGGAATCTGTTTGGTGAACTAAATCCTCTACGAGATTCGCTTTTCTCATGTTCTCCTTCATCTCATCCATAACCTTCCTCATCTGATCCATTTCCTTCTCCAAGTGTGGCACCCTTCGCGAAGTGGTGCCCCTTGATTGAGTCTCGGGCTCAGCATTGCCCCTTCTATCTTCCTAACTCTGGGATTGTCTTTCAGCGTATCCTTTACGGCGTTGCCTTTCTATCTCCCTAGTCAACTCTTGGTTTTGACGAGTTAACTTCGCCATGGCAGCTACCATGGACTGTATGTGTTGGATGGAAGGCGGTTGTGTGATAGGTGCTGATTGGCGATCTTGGTTGGGATGGCTGGAAGCATCCCTACTCTCTTGGTGGCCTGGGCTAGTGACCCTTGATTTAGTTCGAACCATACAGCCTTTTGTCGGAGAAAGATAAACTACCAAACTTGAAGTTTTCTCTTCCCACAGACAGCGCCAACTGATATTGAACAGAATTAATAGGCTGGATAACTCGGCTTTGATGGGCTGAAAGTGGTAGTGAAGGCTTGAAAAATGAACAAAATATCAAAGGAGACCAGGGTGGACCGGCCTAAGACCCTCCAATGACTAAGTTAGTATCTTCTCACAAATGGAGTTCTAACTGTATTGGAGTAATGTCAGAATGCTTTCATACTTTTGCTTGATTAAAACCGATCCTTAAATAGGGAACCCTGGAGCAGTTATTTGGTTTAGTAACTTCCCCAAGATTCGTGGAAGTCCAAAATTCCGGAAATAACTTCTTCAACAGCTACAGAAGTTGTAACTGCTAATGAAGGTTACATAAGAGAAATTGGTGGCGATAAATACGGGTCGTCCATGTGCTTTGCACATGGACGAATCATCCATCTTAATTGCCTGAGGGGTCGTCCATGTGTTTTGTGCATGGACGACTCCTTGCATACAAAGATGTCATGTGGTCGTCCATGCGCTTTGCACATGGACGACTGATTTGCCTGATGTTTATTTGGTCAACCAATACTCGTGGATGATCTGTATGGACGAACCAGAGATGGTTATTTGCTATCCCATCAAAACTGATTCTCGCCCGCTTACAAAATGTATTATCAGTAATGCATTTGTTTTTAAGAAAGTATTTATTTTGGTTGTGTTTATTTTTCTTGATATTTATGCAAATTTAACATTATTTTCTAATTAAATATTAAATATACCTTTAACATATACTCTTAAGACAATATTAACAATCAAATTTTTCTTAATGATAGAAAAAAATACAAAAAGAAAACCTTGCTTCCTTTAAATATATTCTTTCAGAGGTATATGAGACAATAATTAAAGATATGTTTTATAAAGTTTATAGGCTACGCTTACCTATTTTTTAATTTATTTTAAGTACAAACTTTTAAATTAAATCTTTTCTTAAATACAATTTCATTTTTATTTAACTTATTTTTTTAAAGTAAAATAAATTGAGTTTGGGGTTGCCACATCATGGTGGTGGTTCGCTGTGTGGGATAGCAAAATGAGTCTGGGGTGCCGCGTCAGATCCAACATGCCTCGCACATGTTCGTATGGGGATAAGCTATTCTTTGTTTTTCTACTAGGTGTCATTACGCGCGCACACACACACAGAGGATTTGAGATTATTTAGCTCCATTTTTTTTTTTAATATAAACATGATGGCTAATATTAAAGAATACTAAATATTTTTTGTAAAAATGCATTTATCAATAATTCATTTGTTTGTAAGTACTATTTTTTTTTATAACATTGTTTGTAAGTACTTAGAGCCCGTTTGGTTATGAATTTCAAAATTTGTTGTTTAAAATAATGTGAAAATTGTGGTTTAAAAAGTATTGTTGAAATACGTTTTTATAGTGTTTAAAAAAAAAAAGTATTTGGTATTGTAAGGACTCAGTTTGGATTGACCCTGGGTTTTGCTGGGTTTTCAGCCCAACAAGCCCAAACAATAAATTTATAGAGAGTGGGTTAAAGGTTTAGGTGCTGGCCATCGATCACCATGCATGAACTTTCTTTATAAAAAATACTAAGAGTTTCTTTACAAATGGGGGGATGCTCCTCGGCCCATGGCCGAGGAGACCCTTTTCTTCTTTCTTTTTTCCCCCCCCCCCCACTTCTCTCTTTACTTGCTTTTCTTATATAGTTTCCATCTGCCTATCTCCTTATTCCATCTGTTGATCATCCATTTGCCTTTCTTCTGGCCGTCCGTCCCATCAGAGGCCTTATCAGTACTCAAGTGGTTCACTCTGATCAACGTTGCCCTGCTAAGGGGTTATATCCTCATTAATGCGGCCAGAGGGGTTAGGTGAATGCATTAAGTGCGAATGTGACAGCTTGCTCTGAGCTTATCCCCTCCCGAAAGTTATCCTTAGAATGCCGAGGACGAACAGGTCCTCGGCGTGGGTCACAACAGAGGTTTTGCCTGACTTAGCCTTGGCTGGTCAGTCCTCCTCGGCGCTGTCCTTGGGCCTACTATCCGATGGGCCGAGGCTATCAGGCCCACGGGCCCCACAGGTATCATAGTTTAAATAATGTGTTTCAGTGTTCAAAAAACAGAAATATGTGTTTGGTATGTGTGTTTGATTTTTTTTTTTTTAAAAGCTGACTAGGTGGACTTTGGGATTCGGCGTGTAGAAACTTTGGGATAATTGTGAGAGGAAGAGATGAGACATACCTGATCGGGTGGGCCCTTACCATTTTCAAAATAATTACCCAATTGCCACTGAGAACCCTTGTTTTGTTGTTTAAAAACAGGCCAGAGGTGATTTCAAAACTGTGTGTTTGAAAACCTGTTTTGGAACAATGTTTTTCAAACAACCTATGTTGAAAATGGATGACCAAACACGTTTTTCTTTTTTTGGACACATATGTTCAATGTTTAAACATTGAACGCGTATGTTTAAACTGGATGACCAAACGGCCTCTAATTTATTGTAGTTTTTTTTTTTTTTTGAATTATGTGCAATTTAACTTTACTTTTTTTAAGTTATATAAAAATATCATTTAATAAAATATTAGATGTACCCATAGTTTTAAAAATAGAAACGGTCAAAGAACTGAAAAATTGATAAATTCTTAATTTTTACCTGTTTAATCGCCAATTTTTTTTTTAACCTAACTAAACTAGGGTCTGGTTCTCGTTTGAGCCAACCAATTTGACCTGGTTTTTAAAACTATGGATATATCTTAACATATACTCTTAACAAACTATACTACTAACAATAATATTTTTATCAAAGATAGACTAATTACAAAAAGTAAAAGAAGCTTCTCATAGATAGATCTTTCATAGGTATATCATATATGCGACAATAATCAAAGGTATATTTAATGCCTTATTTAGTTTTTAAGTTATAATTCTTTTTTGTGGATTTATTTTAAAGTTATATTAAGTACAATCTGTCTGAACAAGCGAGCAGCAGAGTACTTGGAGGAGTATCATCGTTCACAGTCTCATTTGACAGCAGAACCGGTGTTGCAGTCCAGTAGGGATGTCTGGAAGCCTCCTCCACAATCGGTCTACAAGCTGAATTTTGATGCTGCATTGTTCACGGGTTTGGACAAGTCTGGATTTGGGGCAGTGATTAGGAATGATAAAGGGGAGGTAATGGCAGCCATGTCTGCCAAGGGTCCAGCAGTGCAATGCAGTGAGGAAGCAGAGATGCTTGCGTGCCGAAAAGCAATTGAATTTGAGATGGATGCTGGGGTTTCAGAGCTTGTTATTGAAGGGGATAACACTATGTCATGCATGCTATTTCCTCTTTGAAGGTTGACCAGTCATTGATAGGGAATGTGGTGGGAGATATTCAACAATTGATTTGTAGTCTGCACTGGGTGAACATTGGCAGCATGAGAAGAGGAGGCAATAAGGTTGCTCATGTGCTTGCACAACATGCTAGAACTATTTCAGATGATATGTATTGCATGAAAGATTTACCTTTATTGGCTATGGAAGCCTTGTATCATGATGCTATTATTTTTTGAATAAAAGAGTGAATGGTCCGGCTTCAAAAAAAAAAAAAGCCCAATCTTTTAAAAACTTTTTTAATGTACAGTTAGCTTTTTTTTTTTTAAACATATTTGTTAAGTAATATAAATTAATAAAATAATTCATCTCAAACATATACTTGGTGTATAGACTTACAGCGTATTAAAAGGTAAAACAAATTGTAAGCACAATTATTGTGTATATAAATATTAAGATGTGCAAGTTGAGTTATTAACCTCTTTATTATTAATTTATCATTTTCCTCTATTAATTTATCATTTTCCTCCCTTTTAACAAAGAGCTAAAAGAGAAAGGAAAAAAAAAAAAAAAGATTAAAAATTGTAAATCAAGCTAAGGACGAACTCGCATGGATGCAATGTCAGAAGGAATTAAGAAAAGAAGAGTATTTAATGTGTCAATGGATCCAACACCCAGGGTTCTACTTAAAATCAACCAGGTGTTTAATAGAATTTTGCTCAAGGAGAGTGACGAATACGGACAAAACCATAGTGATGTAATTGAGGTTTGAGGATAGTGATGAAGATTTATACCAAGGAAGAAATGGATAGGTCTAGACAATTCTCTGAATCACCAAACAATATATGATTTAGTGTCCATTTGGAAACAACTTCATTAGCTTTTCTCTGAAAATTTTTTGTTCAATGTATATTAAAATATACTTATACATTAAAAAATTGAAAAAAAAAAAAAGAAAAGTAAGAGAAAATGAGATTTTAAAAAACTATACATAAAGTTTTTTTAAGAAAGAACTATACATAAAAGTTAAAAAGTTAATTATACATCACAATGCAAATCAGACATTTAATATTGTGTGACAGAATAATTGAATCTAACTGTTTGCAAATAGTTTGAATATCTTTTAAAGTTCGTAGCCTAAAAAAAGATATAAAATTAAAAAAAATTAAAAAACTTGTAATTCTAAGAACGAAGGCAGAATTCAACATAGAGTCCGACTAGTCTTTGCATGCCTTCTCTTATTATAAAGTTCTTGTTTAATAATATAAGTTTAGCCTTGTTTGTCTTCTGCCTATAAATATATATTAATCTGTTATGAAACAGCTGAAGTGAGTTAAAATGTAGCTTGAGATTCTATTACGCAACCAGTAGGGTACACGTCAAACAATTCTAAAAGTCAATAGTATCTTGGTATTTTGCGACGGCATCTTTTTTTCTGCATTGACTATTTTACCCTTTTTTTGGTCAGGCCTTCGATTGAATTCTTGACCCATCCCAATCTTTGTTTGGGCCCAAGGGTTATCTGGATTAATGTTGGAGCTAAAGCCTGTAAGGCTTTTCGGCCGTAATTTCATGCTTATAGCCGAGCTTAGTCTGGGTATATGAACAGATAACAAGGTAAGCCCATACGCCCTCATTCCGAATTTCCATTTCCAGCCCTATTTGGAAGAATGCCCTTTCTTGTAACCCAAATTGTAGAAATATGGCTTTCAATTCTCTTGATTTTCCCCCTCACTAATCATTATTGGAAGGGTTTAATTTCCTTTCTTGGTTTTCGTTAAAACTCTTCAATTTTTTTGAAATGCTAACTGGATAATAATCTTTCTTTTTTCCTAATTATACTTTAAAAAATAAAAAAAAAAAAAAAAAAAAGTAAGAGAAAATGAGATTTTAAAAAACTATACATAAAGTTTTTTTTAGAAAGAACTATACATATATAAAAGTTAAAAAGTTAATTGTATAACACAATGCAAATCAGACATTTAATATTGTGTGACAGAATAATTGAATCTAACTGTTTGCAAATAGTTTGAATATCTTTTAAAGTTCGTAGCCTAAAAAAATATATAAAATTAAAAAAAAATTAAAAAACTTGTAATTCTAAGAACGAAGGCAGAATTCAACATAGACTCCGACTAGTCTTTGCATGCCTTCTCTTGTTATAAAGTTCTTGTTTAATAATATAAGTTTAGCCTTGTTTGTCTTCTGCCTATAAATATATATTAATCTGTTATGAAACAGCTGAAGTGAGTTAAAATGTAGCTTGAGATTCTATTACGCAGCCAGTAGGGTACACGTCAAACAATTCTAAAAGTCAATAGTATCTTGGTATTTTGCGACGGCATCTTTTTTTCTGCATTGACTATTTTACCCTTTTTTTGGTCAGGCCTCGATTGAATTCTTGACCCATCCCAATCTTTGTTTGGGCCCAAGGGTCATCTGGATTAATGTTGGATTTAAAGCCTGTAAGGCTTTTCGGCCCTAATTTCATGCTTATAGCCGAGCTTAGTCTGGGTATATGAACAGACAACAAGGTAAGCCCATACGCCCTCATTCCGAATTTCCATTTCCAACCCTATTTGGAAGAATGCCCTTTCTTGTAACCCAAATTGTAGAAATATGGCTTTCAATTCTCTTGATTTTCCCCCTCACTAATCATTATTGGAAGGGTTTAATTTCCTTTCTTGGTTTTCGTTAAAACTCTTCAATTTTTTTGAAATGCTAACTGGATAATAATCTTTCTTTTTTCCCCCTTTCTTTAATCTGAGTCAATTAAACCTAGAACTTCTGAGACTAATGAACACACAACTCGAGAAAAAAGTTGTCGTCTTTTTAAACTAAAAGAAAATCACATTATGTTAACAACCAATCAAATTAAAGTGTCAATCACATCATCATTTATACCCTTAAAAGGTTAGTCAAATTATAATTAGAGTTTCTTGTAATCACTTACAAATAAAAAAACTCATCTGATAAACACTTGATGTGTGGATTCAACACATATCCATACAATTCACACTAAAATAACTAATCCATATAATTTGGAGTATCATGCATATGGTTCCTAATTATAACTATTTATAGAAAATTGACATTTTCATTCATAATTTTTTTTTTGTTAGTATTTTCACTTTCTATGTGAATCCAGAAGTTGTTATATATTATAGGAGTAAAGTAAACAAAAATTGATACAAAGATAGTGTCATTATATCTATAGTTGGCATTTTGCTTACAACAAAATCTTATGATTAAGTGGGTTCTAATTTGCTCAACTAGTAAAATCTTTAATAGTTAAATAAGATATCTGGACTTCAATTCTTATTTAAAAAAAAAAAAAAAAATCAAAATCGCATCTTTGTCAATTTTTTTTTTTCATAATTCATGTGTTTATTGGCAAAGAGATTAGTTGTACGGAAAGTCAAATATCAAAATCATTAAGGGGGGAGAGAGAGAGAGAGAGAGCATTAAATTGGTCATGAAACATTATTACCCAGAGTGGTATATCAAAAGTGCGTAAATTTAACCAAAATCTACATAGAAGGCAACAAACAATCTTGAAGCAACAAATAATGCACATTAAAGCACAATAAACCATTTTCGTGATAGAAAACTGGAAGAAACACCAAAATCGAAACCAATCTCCGTCATTATTAAGCAACATTCTATTATACTCTTCCCCACCTCTCTTCTCACCTATCTGTCTCTGTCCCCATTAAAATATAACAAAGCCTCAGATCCAAAGCAAAGCTTTAGTTAGGCGACCACTACTCTACCACTGCACGTGCAGACCTTCCCTCTTTTCTCATTATCTTTATTCTTTTATGCTTTTTATAAAAAAAACACTTTTATAAAAGGCTTTTTTCTTTTTAATATTTCTTTCTTTTCTGTACTTTTAAACGTGTTTAGAACCGAGAAGGCTGGAAACCCCACATGCAAATGAGACTACTACTTTTGCTTGCATTGTATTTGACACGTGTGACAATGTGCACGTACCTGTTTTCTTTTGTTTCAGACATATAGTACAATACCCTCTCTCTGCCACTGATTCTAGCCGATGACAGAATTTATTTTGTCCACCCCATGTTTGATGCTTCATAACCATAAAGGTAATCTGGGTTTGTAGCTCTGTGAGTGCCACCAAAACGCATTAAATAAACAAAGCATAAATCAACAAACAATCTTGAAGCAACAAATAATGCACATTTAAGCACAATAAACCATTTTCGTGATAGAAAACGGGAAGAAACACCAAAATCGAAACCAATCTCCGTCATTATTAAGCAACATTCTATTATACTCTTCCCCACCTCTCTTCTCACCTATCTGTCTCTGTCCCCATTAAAATATAACAAAGCCTCAGATCCAAAGCAAAGCTTTAGTTAGGCGACCACTACTCTACCACTGCACGTGCAGACCTTCCCTCTTTTCTCATTATCTTTATTCTTTTATGCTTTTTAT
Source organism: Quercus suber (assembly GCF_002906115.3). Taxonomy (NCBI): domain Eukaryota; kingdom Viridiplantae; phylum Streptophyta; class Magnoliopsida; order Fagales; family Fagaceae; genus Quercus; species Quercus suber. Next base: position 662,815 of record NW_027069722.1, on the reverse strand, counting down.
AAAAAAACACTTTTATAAAAGGCTTTTTTCTTTTTAATATTTCTTTCTTTTCTGTACTTTTAAACGTGTTTAGAACCGAGAAGGCTGGAAACCCCACATGCAAATGAGACTACTACTTTTGCTTGCATTGTATTTGACACGTGTGACAATGTGCACGTACCTGTTTTCTTTTGTTTCAGACATATAGTACAATACCCTCTCTCTGCCACTGATTCTAGCCGATGACAGAATTTATTTTGTCCACCCCCATGTTTGATGCTTCATAACCATAAAGGTGATCTGGGTTTGTAGCTCTGTGAGTGCCACCAAAACGCATTAAATAAACAAAGCATAAAAAAATAAAGAAATAAAGCAAACAAGACCAAGAAACATTAAATTAATTTAAATTTTGATTCTTTTGTCTATTTGCTCCAAAGGGACAACTTTACAAGCACTTCATGTCCATATTCTGTAGAGTGAATATGACCCGCCGCACTTTGTGTGCTCTAAAAAGAACCCACGACGGCCGACCTCACGCTTGTCAACTTCAAAACTCCAATAATTAGAATTGCATCAAATTCACAAATATGATTTTAATAAAATCCTAAATTTTTTTGAGTTCTACCGATTAATATACTTAGGACATGTATTAGTAAACTATTTTAAAAAATTATTTATTGACAAATGAAAAAATTATTAATTTTTTTGAGGACTTGGTTTCAGATAGTGACACGAGTTTAAAAGTAAATATATATTATCATCTCAACAGATTCAGTATTACTAAACACTAGACTTAAGCTTGACCATTCTTTTGACAGTTTTTTCAATTTTTCACAACATTAACCGAACCCTTTTTTAATTACTATTTCACTGATTATTATAATTAAAAAAAATCAATTTGTTGATAGTTTTTTTTATTTCTCCATAAAATATTTCAAACAATGGATGATTAATGTATGCTCTAAGAGCATACATTAATCGAACTTTTTTTTTTAATTATTATTACTATTTCACTAATTATTATAACTAATAAACCCAGTTTACTTTTTGACAGTGAGTTCCTAGACCAAGTAAAAATTGTGACTAAAGGTACAAACAACAATTAGTGGAAACATCAAATTATTCTGTAGGGTTACAATTTTTTTGGCCAGTTTAAATGTCTATTCGCCTCGTCTCCTTTTGTGGTTTGTGTCATGCATATACACTGTGTGCTGAAGTGAAAGCTTCAATGATAGAGAGTGGAATGTGGTAGGCCTTATTTGCAGACTCCCAATATAAGCCTTATAATTCTAGGAAAATGTTAACAAGCACGGGGCTTGTTGACATTTCATTTTTTGGGTCTCACTTAAAGAAAAAGAAAAAATTGTTAAAAAAATTACTAAAAAAGATTAAAATATTGTCAAAAACTATCAAAAAGTTGTCTAAAAATCTGAAAAACTGCCAAGAATTATGTTGTTAATGAGCACATTACGATAACACAACCCATAATTCTAAGCTTGTTTTATTCAAAGCAGAGACTTGGAGCTTTTTATTCGTGGTCCCCACAATCAAAGGAATCAAAATCCCGTTATTGAGAGAATATTACAAAACAGGGTCAAATCATTGTGGGGGAAAAGAAAGTGAAGGATAAGAAAATCAGGTACGAACGCAAAAAAGCAAAACTGAAAAGGAAATCTGTCTAAAAACAGCCAAAACATAAAATTCTTTCAATTGTACAAAATCAAATCAAACCCATTAACGCACAAACTATATGAATCAAAAAATAAGATTAAAATTCACTGACTATTATTACTGTACTAAGAGATAGATTCAAGTAGAAACAGAAGCTTCTATTTTTTTAACTGTTGTAGGACAAAGCTTCGTTTTTTTTTTCTTACATAGTACTCTAGTATCTGGGTTTGTAGCTCTGTGAGTGCCACCAAAACGCATTAAATAAACAAAGCATAAAAAAATAAAGAAATAAAGCAAACAAGACCAAGAAACATTAAATTAATTTAAATTTTGATTCTTTTGTCTATTTGCTCCAAAGGGACAACTTTACAAGCACTTCATATCCATATTCTGTAGAGTGAATATGACCCGCCGCACTTTGTGTGCTCTACAAAGAACCCACGACGGCCGACCTCATGCATGTCAACTTCAAAACTCAAATAATTAGAATTGCATCAAATTCACAAATATGATTTTAATAAAATCCTAAATTTTTTTGAGTTCTACTGATTAATGTACTTAGTACATGTATTAGTAGACTATTTTAAAAAATTGTTTATGAAAAATGAAAAAATTATTTATTTTTTTGAGGACTTGGTTTCATATAGTGACACAAGTTTAAAAGTGAATATATATTATCATCTCAACGAATTCAATGTTACTAGACACTAAATTTAAGCTTGACTATTTTTTTAACAGTTTTTTTAATTCTCCACAACATTAACCGGACCATTTTTTAATTACTATTTCACTGATTATTATAATTAAAAAAAAAATCAATTTGTTGATAGTTTTTTTATTTCTCCATAAAATATTTCAAAAAATGGATGATTAATGTTTAATCGAATCTTTTTTGTAAAATTATTATTACTATTTCACTAATTATTATAATTAACAAACTCAGTTTACTTTTTGACAGTGGGTTCCTAGACCAAGTAAAAATTGTGATTAAAGGTACAAACAACAATTAGTGGAAACATCAAATTATTCTGTAGGGTTACAATTTTTTTGGCTAGTTTAAACGTCTATTCGCCTCGTCTCCTTTTGTGGCTTGTGTCATGTATATACAGTTTTTTTTTGGCTAGTTTAAACGTCTATTCGCCTCGTCTCCTTTTGTGGTTTTTGTCATGCATGTACAGTGTGTGCTGAAGTGAAAGCTTCAATGATAGAGAGTGGAATGTGGTAGGCCTTATTTGCAGGCTCCCAACATAAGCCTTATAATTCTAGGAAAATGTTAACAAGCATGGGGCTTGTTGACATTTCTTTTTTTGGGTCTCACTTAAAGAAAAAGAAAAAAATTGTTAAAAAAATTACTACAAAAGATTAAAAATTTGTCAAAAACTATCAAAAAGTTGTCTAAAAATCTGAAAAAACTGCCAAAAATTATGTTGTTAACGGACGCTTTATGGTAACACAACCCATAATTCTAAGCTTGTTTTATTCAAAGCAGAGAATTGGAGCTTTTTATTCGTGGTCCCCACAATCAAAGGAATCAAAATCCCGTTATTGAGAGAATATTACAAAACAGGCTCAAATCATTGTGGGGGAAAAGAAAGTGAAGGATAAGAAAATCAGGTACGAACGCAAAAAAGCAAAACTGAAAAGGAAATCTGTCTAAAAACAGCCAAAACATAAAATTCTTTCAATTGTACAAAATCAAATCAAACCCATTAACGCACAAACTATATGAATCAAAAAATAAGATTAAAATTCACTGACTATTATTACTGTACTAAGAGATAGATTCAAGTAGAAACAGAAGCTTCTATTTTTTTAACTGTTGTAGGACAAAGCTTCGTTTTTTTTTTCTTACATAGTACTCTAGTGGAAAAAGAGAAAGCTGTACAATAATAATAAATCTAAAACCACCTTCCAATACCACCTAAACCCAATTGCATGCAACTCTCTGTGCTAACCAGTGACTTTAGCAAATCTCTCTTTCTCTTACTCTCACAGTCTCAACCCACTCATGGCTTCAAAGGAATCCACTGGTAACGACCCTCCAATGGCACATCCTTCACAATGTCATAGTTGTAGCTGCAATTTAAAAAAAATTATAAAAAAAAAAAGTTGTTAGTTAGTTAGAATTTGATTCCTCGCTCAGCTAAAATGCGCTTCTATAGTGAATCCTCTTATCCTGCGCACCCTCTCTTCTTTTTCTAAAGAACACAGACAATGAGAGAGAGCTAGAGAGACTCACTTCTCTGCGAATCGCTTTTGCTCGCGCTTTTCTGCAAATGCGAAGAAATCCTCGATCTCTTCTTTCGGTGGCATCTTCGCCGGAGGATGATTCTTCTTCGCCGCCAGCGAGTCCATTTCGTCTGAGTCTACACAGAGCGAGCTCGACGGTGTGGCTTCTCTGCTAAATAGGAAGAAGAAGAAGAAGCAGCAGCGGCTTAAAGAAGTAAGAATCGAACGGTTACGAAACGTTTGGTTTGGTTTTGAATTTGAACAGTTTGAGAGAGTGACAGAGTGTGAGAGAGAGATAAATGAACCTGAATTTGTTGTTGTTGTTGTTTATGGACGTTGTTGAGTCAACGGTTTCGAAACCCTTGGCCTGAAATGCATATTCAAGAAGCGTAAATAAATACGAAATATAAAAGCAATAATTGATAGTATAAGCAATTAAAATTGAGTACTAGAATTTCAGCACAAGTAAACCTAAATTGACAATGTCAAATACTTAATTTAAAAAAAGAAAAAATCATTGCTTTTGTTTTGTTTTGTTTTGTTTTTTTTTTTTTCTCAGCAACCAAACGGAGAGTAACAGAGACAAAATCTCTCAGAAATTCAAAATTTTTCAAATTCGGAAATTCACCTCCAGATCTATGAGGCTGAAGCCATCCCTGACGACCTCGCTCGACTCATTGCTAGAGCAACAAGAAACCGGAAACTGGTCCATACAGAAGCTCGTGCACAAATCACCGGCGTTCATTACTCTGCCGGAATTCACAGTCTTCTCCGGCGAATCAAAGCAAAAACGAGCGTCGTGAAGTTCCACATCCGAAGAAGTCAAGCCAATGATTCTCCTTTTCTTCGAGACCACCATGGCTGTGCTTGAGCCAGAGCCAGAACCATCCACCACCGCAATTCGCTTAAAATTTCTCACACAATCTCCCATCTCTCTCTCTCTCTCTCACTGTTCGCACTCTCAAATCTCAATTCTCTCTCTTACTTTTTTTTAAAAAATATTTAATTAAAATTTTTTTTTTCTCGTTTTGTTCGTGGGTTTGCTATATTTGTGTTTGTGAAAAAGATGAAAGGGAAAGACTGTGAGTGAGTGAGAGTGGGAGATCCAAGAGTAAGAGAAGATGTTGATGTTGAGGTTGAAGTTGAGAAAGGTGACTTTTTTATGAGATTAAATTGACGGTTGAGATTTGATGCTAAAAGTGCGGGTGGGTTTGTTACTACCGAGTTTGTTACCGTTTTGGTATATAGGTGTGGTCCTGAGTGAAAAAAGAAAAGAAACGAAAAGAGAGAATCGGAAGGAACGGTGGGTGCTGTGCTGCTGTTTTGGGAGTGAAGAAGCTGTCACCAAAGATCTTGCTGTTGAAGGATCCCAGGTTCATACCTTCATTCTCGTAGTCGTGGCTTAATCTTATAATATACCGCTCACACGTCGAAACGCTTCGTTTTTCCACTATTTATTTCTTTTCAATGCTTTGTCCCCCTTTTCTTAAATTCTTGTTTTTAATAAATAGATAGAGTAAATAGTAGTAACTACCAAGTTTAAAAACACACAAATTGACTTATTAAATTCAATATAAGGTATTCTCGGAAAAAAGAAAAAAAATTCTATAGAAGGTGTATTCAATCTTGATTTAGCTTAATAAAATTCACTTACTTGTTCCTCAAATAAATAAATAAATAAATAAATAAATAATTCAATATAAGGTTTTAAAATTCAAACCAATTGAAACAATTCTTTTTGATAAACTGGAAAAACATTTTATTCCCAATGCAAAAAAAAGTATAAATAGGAAACACAAAGTCTCCGCCCTTAGAGCGTTTGCATCCGAAATTCTAAAACTCCAAATTTGCTATCTAGCAACACAAACACAAAAAAAACACATTATATTCAAGTTGTCAAAACTAAAAATTCTGGCTACTTCTTTTTATTCTCTCTCATAGTTTTTTTTTTTTTTTGGTTAAGAAACCTCTCTCATAGTTAAATGAATTATTATTGGGTTTTTTAATATTATATAATGAGTTATATGTTAAAATAAGAGATGAGATGTAAGATGTATTATTAAGTAAAAAATAAAAATAAATAAAAATAACTTTTTGAAGTGTTGAATGCTAAATTTTTTAGCAAACCGAATGCATGTTAATGCTTGACAGAAACAAAATAAGGGGCATCCTAAACCAGTTAAAAGAATTTGTAATTTATTAAACTATTTACGTGTATAATATAAATAAGAGTCACATGATTAATTAAAAATGCAATGTAACTAAAAAAAATGGTAGGTGTTCTTTTCACCTGCCACATTGATGGTTGGAGTTTCCTCCTCATTGGTTTAGAGATAAATTTTTTTTTTTTAATTCAATTAAATCAAGTATTTGAATTCAATTGGAAAAATTAATTGTGGGAATAAAAGCCCGAATTTATATATTGGACCTTGGACCTTATTTGAAGATTAGGGTATGTCCGAAGAGGAATAAATGATTGAAAAAAGCCCTAGACTGGAGAATCATGCAGGGAAATGATTGAAGAATACAGTCTGAAGAGTTTGTCCTCCTCGGATATAAAGAATATCGGTCAAGCAAGTACATGAGAGGTTTGAGTAACCTTCCTAGTAATTCTAACAATAAGGATAAACTTCAGGTACATATAAAGATGATAAGAACAGAGAAATATTTAAAGGAAAAGCTGCTATCACCGCATTAAATGCACTGCAGTAACTTTTCTGGCCGCATTGATGTGGAGAAGACCCCTGAACAATGCAGCCTCAGCTACCACCACTCATGGAGAATTAAAGAAGATACTTGATGGAACCATACTCAAGTGAATGCTTAGATGAAGAACAAGTGTACGATGAAGATAGACAAAAAGAAAACTATATAAATGTAAAGGATCTCTCATGAGAGGGGGATTAAAAAAAAGAGAAAGGAAGAGAGAAATAAGATTCACTGTAGCTCTAAGAAGTATATAAACAAAAGTTGGTCTCCTCGGACAACAATTTATTCAAGTTTCAAGTTTGTGCTTGCACTTATTTATCTATTAAGCCTTGATTAACTGTTGTTTAGTTCACAAACAGCCCAGTTCTTTCACCCACTCTCTACAAATTCATTGTACTGGCTTGTTGGTCTCATATTCCATACCTCTTGGGTTTGGGCCACAAATATAGACCATACATTAATATATTGCAATTAAAGTATTATACCTAAGTTTTATCATTTACTCTTTTTTTTTTTAGAGAATCAAGTTTTATCATTTACTAAATGGCCAGAATGTGTAAATGCAACATATAAATCCAAACTTTATACTAAACCATAAATACTTCATTTTTTCTTTTAAAAAAAATTATACTCAAACTATGGACAAGATGATGCATTCTCCTTTGAGATTGTATAAATGAATACAAATATTTTTAAACATGGAATATTTCATTAGGCTTCATGAGATGAGAAGACGCATGTATTTGTTCTATTTATACAAATCTTTAGAGGGTGTATCATTTCGTCCATAATTTGGGAGTGTGTTATTTTATGAGATTTTAAGAGATATTATTGTATTTTTTTCCCAAATAGAAAAACCTGGATTTAAAAAAAAAAATATATATATATATATATATAGAAATTCTACTCTATCCTAATCTAATGGTCCGTTTGGATTGCGAGGGAGAGAGAGAGAATAGAGTAAAGTAGATTTAACACAAAATTAGCTTATTTTTAGTCAACTCAACTCTACTCCCCTCCATTTTCCTCCTTCCTCCCTCCATCCAAACAGTCCATAAGTGTATATGTGTGTGAACCTCCCTCCTAGAAACTTGAACCCTGAACCTTACCCCCACACTCTACAAGTACTTATACTTGTGAAGCTCCATTCTGAATTATTTATAGATATTCATATTTAAGAATGGTAACAAAGTCGAGTTTGGGAATGAAAAAAAAAAAAAAAAACTCAAACCATCTAAATATTTTACATACCAAACCTATTAATTTTGAGAAATCATCCCAAGCCCATCTCATTTATATTTGGAAAATCCAAACTAGTAAAGTAGTAATAGACCTGTTGGTTTATCTTATCATGAGTCAGATCAAATGGTTCAATTCAAATTGTGTTAGTCTAAGATTAATAAACGTCTAAAATACCATTTAACAAATTTTACCATTAGTATGCATTTTTACACTAGATTAAAGAATTAAACAGTAACTTAAGAGAGAAAAGAGAGTCATACTTTTTAGTATAAAACAAATAGCTAATTGTTTTTAGGGCATTTACTCAAAAAAAAAAAAAAAAAAAAGAGTTTTTGGGGCAATAGCTAACTCTGATAGTTCTTACCTCAAAAAGGAATCCAAAGCTAGTATACCGTGAATCTGGTACAAGTAGTGCAACATCGGAGATGAATATACAGCGAAAATGAAGGAATACACCGATTGGCATCTGAATGGAAATTATTACACCCACTGAGAGTACCTTCCAAGTTCCAATAATTTGTTCTATCTTTAGGGAGTATTTGGTTAGTGTTTTTAAACAACAATTTTTAGTTTTTAAACAATATTTTACGTATTTCAACACACTTTTTCACCCACACGTATTTTTACAAATTTTTTTAAACAACAATTTTCAATTTTTAAACACATATACCAAACGGGTCCTAAATTTGTCCAACATGTAAAAGAAGAAAAATATATGGCCTTTTTAAATAAAAAGAGACCCATAGAGGCCGAAAAGAAAAAAGATAGCCTAAGTGGTTAAAGCTATAATTAATGAGTTTCGTTAATGGATGCATTAGAGTATTTATAAATTTACTATTTTAGAAAAATTTTAATACTAATTTTATAAAAAATATGAAAAATTATCAAAAAAATTGTTTTTTTTTTTTCTTATGAAAAGGTTTTAGAATTATTTTTTAAAATTAATGTATTTATAGAATCCGTTAAATTTTTTTTCCTAATATTTAATGAGTAGGAATAATGGTAATGCATTTGATGAAATTTTTGCCCAAATAATTATCCCATCTTAAGGGTAGCTTCCTACCTAACTAGTGAGAAACCATGAGAGATTTTACACTTGACTTGACGTTGCATGTCCTTTGTGCATTGTCCAGCCCAGATGGCACAAAGAAGATAAACAAAAATGATAGGTCATGGCTTATGATTATGAGCTACAAGTTACAACTCCTCAGAGGTGAGGTTCAACTTTCAAGAGTGACAACGAATTACGTACCCTCTTTCAGTTCTGGCTCTGAGACTGTCACTAATTACTAATTATTAACACTGGGGATGATTTTTCTCAAAAAAAAAAAAAAAAAAAACTGGGGATGATTTGATGGGAGATGAAACATTTTTATTACCCTAGCACAAAGGACCATAGGGTAACGATTATTTATTTATTTTATTTCATTTGTGATTTTAAAAAAAGAATAAACATATTATCTCATTAAAAAAAAAAAAAAATCACACACGAATTACTACTGTTCATCTTAAAATATGGGAATTTAATTTCAACTATAAAATTCAATTAATATATTAATTCAAGATTAACTTGTAATGTTTATCTTACCATAAATTAATTGATTAGTGAATTTCATAATTTTTTTTTTTTTATTAGTGGATAGATATCCACCAAAAAATATAGAGTTAATGGCATGTTTTCATCCTTTAACTTAGAGTTGTCCACAGGTTGGGCGGGTCGGGTTTGTGCCCAACCCGCAACCGACCCGCCGGAGATCGGGTAGGGAGGTGTCGGACCCACAACCGACTTGTATTAGGGTTAGGTTTTATAGGGTTCCCGTCGGGTGAGCGAGTGGTTTCGGGTGAGGCCGAAACTTGCTGGAGAGGACGAAAAAAGTAGAAAAAGACGAGATCTCTCCTGATTCGTCCAAGATCTGGTGCGATCTAGCCAGATTTGGTAGAAGATTTCGCCAATCTGATGCTTTTTCCCCTAAATCATGCCGAGAATCGCTGGATTTGGTGTTTTAGTCACCGAAATCTGCCAAATCGCGCTGGAAAATTAGTCGAAAAGCATGAAATCACAGCTTGTTGTTCTCTCTTCAGGCAGGTCGGGTTGAACGGGTTTTGAAGGAAGGGACCGAAACTGAACCGCCGATGTCGAGTTTTGGAGATCGGGACTTGCGTCCGACCACCGGAGTTGTCGAATCGGGTTGTAGTGGGTCGGGTACGAGCGGGTTGGGCGGGTCGGCGGGTGAGATGGACAGCCCTACTTTAACTATGGTGCAGTTGAAATGTTTTATTAAACTTCAAAAATTAAGCAATGTTATCTATTAAGTGTGGGTTTGGATCCACGTTTGAGTTTTGCTTTTCTTTTTCTTTTTTCTACACGCGTTTCAGGGACAAATACAACAGTGGAGTACTGTTCACTACTATTTGGCCGTGTTTTTTTTTTGACATTTCTGTCAGTCAGTGGGTCTCGTGCACTGTTCACAGGACTCACAAACTTCACTTTTCAACTTTTTTTCATTAAAAATTGGTTCCACGGCACTATTCACACATTTAAAATTTATTTTGCTACAGTATTTTCAGTTTCAGTTTCAGCAAAATAAGTTCTAACCAAACGGACCCTAACTATTAGTGATAAGAACCTTCGCTCATGTCATTAGGATTTTCATCAAAAACAAAAAATGTTTGATAGAAATTTTTTTCTTTTTTGGGTGAAATTTAACAATAATATTAACGGCTGTGGCAAAACGTTATTATCAATAGTTAAAGTGTAACATTAATTTTTTTTTTTTTAAGAAACAAAGCTTAACATTACTTAAGTTTGAAGATTATAAAGACATTATGATTACACTACAGTTAAGGGTGAAAATATAATTTGACCTAAATATTTTCAATGTGCACCATAATTAACACTATAATTTGAAATCCGAAAATCAACTATAATTTGAAATCCGAAAATCAACACTGTAATTTGAAATTATTGTCTCAACTAATTCGTTAATTTGGACACTAATTTAAATGGTGTGGTGTTCATTACAAAATTTTATAATGTGTGATAGACATTGCAAATACCCGTAGTTTTAAATGGACAATTGCAATTAATTCTAGTTTCGTTTTAAATGTCTTGACTTGATTAAAGAAAGCAGTTGACTTAAATGAATTAATCAAGTCCAAATAAAATAAATTAAGATAAATGATATGTCTACAATATTTTCATAACAAATCCTAAATAACAGGTTGTTATTGGTTGTTACTAATGGACAAAAAAAGTAATTTCAATTGTGAGTTCAAATTAAAACTAATCACAACTTATTACCTATACTATATTGTCAAAATGTGTGAAAAATATGTAAACGTAACATTTTTTATAAATTAAATAAGAAGTCATACCCAATCCACAGAGCTCTCTCATTTTTGCGAGATCTAGAAAAGGTCAAGGTAAGCAACATAAGTCCAATTAAGCATGAATAAAGCAAATTCATAATCAATGATCCAGTTTTTTTTTTTTTTTTTTTTTTGACATTCGTCTATGAATACTTTTTATGAAAAAACAACGGATTTTTTTTTTTTAACTTTTTTATATTTTCCATAAATATTGTATCAAGACTTTTTTAAAATGATTCATTAATGAATGTCCTAAGGATATCATTAATAAACCTTTATTTAAATGAACATTAATTCAATATTAAGCATTGCCATTACTTAGGAGACGGCCTGTGAGAGGCGTATTCCATTGGATGGGTGTATAAAACAATTTTTCTTACTTATTATATATATATATATATATATTTTTTTTTTTGAGAAACATAATTTTCTCTTACCTAGTTCTTAGGCAAGACTCAAATTATAGTTCTTATTTATTTCCTCAGAAAGCATAAAAAAGCTAGTCCATCATGGAATGTCGGAGATGGACAGGGGCGGAGCCACACAGTGACTTGGGGGGGCCTCGACCCCTGCAAAAAAAAAAAAAAAAAAAAAAAAAATCCATTAGGAGTAGTATAAAAAAAAATTGGGCCCCCTCAATATTGGACAGTCGGCCTCATTCCTGCCCAATTCTCAACTATTCTCCCAAGCCCAGCTCAAATATTCTCCCAAGCCCAGCTTTAGTTTTAGGCCTTATCACCTTATGTACTTCAAATAAAACAAGCTGACCTGCTCAAGTCTAAACACTAAAAACAAAACTTCATTTTTTCTTCATTTCAAAAAATCCACCCACTGATCCACGGAATCCCTTTCTTTACTTCTTATTCTTTTGTTTTGTCTTCTTTGATACACTTTCATTTGCACTAGTGCCGTTGTCTACCTACCAACCCCCAAAACTCTAGTTCTTTGTACTCACAGTTCGAAAAAAAAAAAAAATGAAAAAGATCCTGACCAATTTTTTCTTTCTTCATCAGTTTTAGTTTTGAAACTTGGTGACTACTTGGTGACTAGTGAGTTTTCTTCTCTTTCTTAAGCATTAGACATTCATCTCTTTTTAGTGTCTTTTTTTTTATTTTCTCAACTATCTACACCTAAATATTCACATGCTCTTTATATTTTCATAAATTTTTAGAGAAATACATGATTGAAGGCATGGGGAGATTGTTTGTGATGAGTCTTGAAAGGAATATTTAAAGTTGGAGACAGTCAGACAGAGGCAGTAGGCATTGCCACACGGGTAACCCATCTTTGCAATTTGTGAAGACAAAGTTTCTAAGGTAAAATTGTTTTGATTTATTACCTATTTTTAATTAGTTAGATATTGTGGCTGTGGATGTGGCTATGAGTGTTGTTAAATTGTTTGGTTTATGTTGTGTACCAATACTTGTGTGTTTAATTTTTGTTTTTATTTGAGGAGTTATTATTAATTAAAGTCGTATTAAAAATGGGTTGTATGTTTAAATTATAGTGGAAATTTTGTTTTTTCTTGAGTATGAACAACATCCATATAACTAAATAAAAATTTCTAATTAAAATTTTATTTGTTAAACTTCTTTTCAGGTTAATTTTTGAGTCATATTCTTAAAGCTAAAAGAATTATAAGCAAACGAAAAACAATTGATGCATTCTTTAAGAAAATGATGTAGGACACAATTTACTATTTAATTATTGTAAATTATTATTTTTGGTATTTTTATGTAAAAAAACGTTATTTTAGGTTTATGTGATTTATTTCCTTGTTTTTAGGTGCATTTAATGTTTTTTAGGTCAAATTTGGTTCCTGTTATGGTTAGGTATCAATTAGGAGTTATTTTTGATTATATTTTTTTGTCAGTCAAGTTTTAAGGAACCCTTAAATAGGCCCTTAAGTTTGTAATCGTTTTTCATAGTTTATTATCAATAAAAATTCAGACTTGTGTCTATTGTATTCTCTGGTAGATTCCAGACCTATCACCTTGTGGATTCAAGAAACCCCTCGTGGACTCGAGGTTTACTACCTAGGAACTAACAGTTTAGTTTCTATTCCATCAAGAGAGCATCGTGTGTGCTCTTCTTTAGGCTTCCGCGACATCAGAAAAAGATGTTAGCAATTCAGAAATTAAGACACCTGTGGCTATAGAAACAAATGTTGATACTTCAATGCCTGATGAACACCCTGACCTCTCCAAATGTTCAAGAATTCAATCTGAAGAGATAGATTGTGATCCAGGATCACGTAAACAAATATGTGAATTCCCTATCAACAAACAAGATGAAATTCGACGAGTTTATCTCAAAGAAGATCCATATTAACCTAAAAATATAAACTATCCATATAACGATGATACTCATCGTCGTCAATTTCAACTTTCATGGTTCGAATCAGCCCCCCATGTAAAAATTATTGGCTACGCCCCTAGAGATGGATAAATATACAACAAATATTACAGAGCACTTAATGAGAATTATTACACCTACTGCCACTGATAGCATCTTTCCAATAAATTGCTTGATCTTTCTTTAACGGTTTAACCCTTTGGTTTAAATGTAGGGCTCCCTCATGTGAAATAATAGAGTTTATACTTTATATCTCAACAACCGTAACCAAAAGCCAATATAGGGAGCACTTAGGGTCCGTTTGGATATAACTTATTTTTGCTGAAACTGAAAATTGAAAACTGAAAATATTGTAGTAAAATAATTTTTAAATATATGAATAGTGTCTTGAGAATATTTTTAATATTTTTAAATGCGTGAACAATGCATGCATAGTGCATGAACAGTGCATGCACTGTTCATGAACAGTGACTTTTGCTGAAAAAAGTCAATTACTACGGCATAAGGGGGAAAAAAAAATGAAAGAAACACAAACATGGGTTTGGAAATGCGGATCCAAACCCACACTTAATAAGGTTTCACGAATGGAAGGAGTGAAAGTCTAGGGAGTGAAAGGATGAAAATCGGAACGTTTTGCAAAGTTTAGGAATGAAAATATAACTTTTAAAATTTCAGGAATGAAAAACAAACTTTTGTGATAATTTAATGATGGAAATAAAATTTTATCCAAATTTTTAACACAAGAAAAAATAGATGACTTTTTTTTAGGGAAAATAATAAATAAATAAATAAATAATCGATGACTTAAGGGAGTATTCGGTTTGTTGTGATGTGTCATTGATATGATGCACATTACGATGATGTGATATTAAAGTTTTTAATTTAATTTATTTTTTCTAACATTACCATAATTTAAAATTACAAAATATATCACATTATCTTAATCTCATAACCTTCTTAAACAATGTAATGTTATATTCTTGTATTGAGATTACATTAATATAAGATTACAATAACGTAATATTATAGCGTAATATAACATTACGACGAACTAAATGCCCTCTAAGTGTTATATGTTATGCTACTCACTTGTCCAAATTTTCTACTAAAGTAATATTTTTTAACATTACCATTAGAAAGTCCACAATCAGGGTATATATTAGGGCTGTCCACGGGTCGGGCCAGGTCGGTTTTGGCCCCAACCCGGACTCGACCCTTCGGCGTCAGGTGGAGGGGCGGAGGAACCTGAAACCGATCGTTGGAAAAATCGGTCGGTTCGGTTTCGGGTGATACTTAGCATTGGTCGGGTCGGTCGGTTGTTGGAAAAAAAAAAAAAAAAAGTGTTTGCCAGAAACTGGAAAATTTTCGCCGGGAACTGAATTTTTTTTTTTTTTTTTTTAATTTTATGAAATCTACATTTTTTTGGCTAGAAATTGCTGGAATTTGGCCGAATCTAGCTAAATCCCACCAAATCTAGCCGAATCTGGTTGAGATCTTCGCTAGATCTAGTCGAGATCTCGCCGGATCTAGCTTGTTTTTCCAGATTTGGCCGGATTTTTTTGTAGCGCCGGCCGGGTTCGGGTTGCTCAGGTTTTGGTGATGCAAACCCGTCACTCGACCCACCGATGTCGGTTTTCAAGAACAGAAACCCGCCGCCGACCGATTGGACCTTCGGTTCGGGCCGAAATCGGGTCGGCATCGGGCGGTTTGGCCAGGTTGTTGGTTGCCGGTCGGGTCTAGACAGCCCTAGTATATATAATTAGTAGGCATTTTTCTTATTGCCTAAGATTATTCATTGTTGTTCATATGATCGTATAGAGATTTCAAGGGAGTTAAATAGCAAAACATTTCATTTGTAAAGAAAAAAAAGAAAAAAAAAAACCTAACCCTCAGTTTGCCAAATTTTCTACCGAAAGTAATATCTCTTGACTTTGTCATGGGAGTATTCCGTTAGGAGGCATTTTATTTTTTGTCATAGGTTAGATCATAAAGATTTGAAGGAACTTGGGAATCGATCTTACGTTAGCCAAATTATTTTATATGAACTTATAATGAATCACATCGTGAAATTATGTCATACAAACTGAGTGTATATATATGTGTGTATATATATATATATATATATATAGGTTAGGTTTGAGTTACATCTGGTGCAACTCTAAACAATATTACACCATTCAATAATTTTTTTATAGAATTTGTATTTTGAAAATATCACTGTTAAATTACATGTTCTATATGTTCTTAACATTCATATTATTTTCATGTTAATTGATTGTTATTTACCATTCGATACATAAACTTATTTTTTATGCATTATTTTCAATTACAAAAATTTGAATTTAAATAATTGATTGATGTCATGACTATTAATCTTTGATCACCTTGAAAATTTGCAAACATAGAGAATATATGAATATAATGTAATCTAATGGTGAATTTTTAAAAATTCACATTCAATTAAAAAATATTGAGTGATGTAACATTACTTAAAATTACACTAGGTGTAACTCTCTCTCTCTCTCTCTCTCTCTCTATATATATATATATATATATATAGACACACACATTGAACTAATTAAAACATGACGTGAACGACCCAATTTGTTATTAAAAAAAAAAGTTGTGGTTGACTCCATATATATATATACACATATACACACACACACATACATTGAACCACATAGTTAAAACATGACATGAACGGCCCAATTTGTTATTAAAAAAAAAGTTATGGTTGACTACTAAAATAACATACAATAAACTTCTCTTTTTTCTTTTTAATAAAATCTTGGTAGTAGAATTTTAATCATGTAGTAGGAAAAAAAAAAAAAAAAGGGAAAAAGGGGTGTTTGGTTCGCTTTAATATGATGTGCCCTTGATGTGATATACATTATGATGATGTGACATTAAGATTTTTGGTTTATATTATTTTTTTCTAACATTACCATAATTTAAAATTACAAAATATATCACATTATTTTAATCTCTTCACATTCGTAAACAATATAATGTTGTATTCTTGTATTGAGATGACATTAATGTAAGATTACAATAATGTAATATTATAACGTAATATAACGTCACAACGAATCAAACGTCCCTAAAGTATTATATGTTACACTACTCCCTTGTCCAAATTTTCTACTGATCAAGTAATATCTTTTAACATTATAATTAGAATGTCATTGATCGGGGTATATATAATTAGTATAGGCATTTTTCTTATTGCCTAAGATTATTCACTGGTGTTCATATGATCATATAGAGATTTCAAGGGAGTTAAATAGCAAAAAATTTCATTTGTAATGGAATAAAAAAATAATAATTAAAAAAAAAAAGGAAAAACCTACCTACCTTCAGTTTGCCAGATTTTCTACTGATAGTAATATCTCTTGACTTTGTCATGGAAGTATTCCATTATTGGGCAATTTTCTTTTTGTCACAGGTTAGATACTTAGATCATGATTTCAAGGAACTTGGGAATCGATCTTACGTTAGCTAAATTATTTTATATGAACTTATAATGAATCACATCGTGAAATTATGTCATACAAATGTACGTATTTAATTATATACTTACATTGAACCACATAGTTAAAACATGACGTGAACGACCAAATTTGTTATTAAAAAAAAAATTATGGTTGACTACTAAAACAACATAAAATAAAGTATAAACTTCTCTTAATTTTTAATAAAATCTTGGTAGTAGAATTTTAATCGAGTAGTAGAAAAAAAAAAGGGAAAAAAATAGAGAATATTCGCTTAATGCAACCATAGCATGTAGAACACCATTTTATTACATAGTAGTAATATATAATATACACTTCTCTCATTTATTTTCTAAATATGAATTTGAATAAATTATTAATAAGTATTTCTTATGATTGTATTATTATTTATTCTACCATTTAAAGAAATTATTATATGATGATAATAGAATATGTGAATATAGAAGGTTTTATAAGGAACCCTTATAGAATTTAAAGTCAATTATCACACACACATACACATATTAGAATAATGATGTGAAAAATTGTAATGCCTATATTCGAACTATTTATTCTAGTCGTAATCTGGCCTATGCAATACGAATGAAAATTTAACAAATTATAACTTTTTGTTCTCTAATTTTTTTAGAGTAATGCTACAACTACAAGTTATTTTATAAACTGTTGATGTGGCCAACTTCTTATTGGTTTTTATTTAGGCCAACTATTAATATCACTTTTATCATTTACTAATCACTACTCACTACATCAGCAGTTTGTAAAATTTTTTGTAAAAAAAGTTTGTATTTCTAGCATTACTTTTTTTTTAAAATCTAAATATAAAGAGTAATATTATAGTTACAAATTATTTTATAACATTTTTACAAACTATTGATGTAACCAATTCTTATTTATTCTCATTTGAACCCACCACAAATATTACTTTTTCACTTACCAATAATCACTCACCATATCAGTAGTTTGTAAAAAATATTGTAAAACAGTTTGTATCTCTAGCATTTTCCAAATACGAAATATGATAACTATGATAATTATTAATAGAAATTTATTATGATTTTGTTTGTATATGTAACAATCTATTCTATCAATTAAAGAAAATATTATGTGACAAGACTCAAGGAAGGTTTAAATATAGCATTGAATTTTAATTAGATAAAAAATATATTATGTTTGTATATGGAAGTTTTAAATATATAATAAAATCTAAACTCAATTAAAGAAAATATGATGATGTGGATAATTGTAATGGAAATTTTTAATATAGAAAATAATTTAAACTTAATATATATATATATATATTATACAATAATAACTTGTATGTGGATAATTGTAATGGAAATTTTTAATATAGAAAATAATTTAAACTTAATATATATATATATATATTATACAATAATAACTTGTAAAATTGTGAGAATTTCAAAAACTTTTGTAATACAATATAAAGAGGTCAAGTGAAAATAAAATATCTAATAAAGTTAACAAAAAAGACACTTACGGAAAGTTCATTAAAACGAGGCAACACCTCATTTTCCTTAAAAGTAGTCTATTTTCACTATTAGGATATAGGAGTGTAATTACCTGTGGTTATAAGTGGTATTTTTATGCATGGCTCTCTCTCTCTCTCTCTCTCTCTCTCTCTCTATATATATATATATTGTGTGTGCTTATTTTGGTGTAGTTAACTAGTTATCATCTCCTTCTAGGCTTCAACTATCTTCTCAAAAATTTAATAAAAAAAGAAAGAAAAGAAAGTGATATGTACATAACATTTTTACAATATTTTCACAAAAAATTATAAATGGTAAGTTGTTATTGAATCTACTACTGAAATTATTTTTTTGTCCATCAATAAAAACCTATCACAACTTGTTACTAGCATTTTTCAAAGAAAAATCCTTGAGCATGAACATAATAGTAAGGCTAGTATAATATTAAGTTAATTAGGAATGACTTGGAGACATTAGTCAATTACTAAACAACTTATTATATAATTTCATAATTCTCATATATACTATCAAAGATCTTATTAAAAATGAAAAAAAAAATGGCAAAAAAAGATGGCATCCACTTGGCACAATCATAACATGTAGGACACAATATTTATATTGCAGTATATGATAGGAACATAAATTTATATAATATTGTGAATGCTTTGCTGACAATAACTAATGACTAATTATTGTACAATTTCACAGTTCTCATATGTATAGTGTACCACATATTTTTATAATTTCTCATCAAAATTTTTTTATGTTTAGACATATTTTAGTCATTGTTGTGCATTTCTATTACTGTTAGTATAGTGACTCATTATGATTTTTTTATTATTATTTACAAATGAGGGTATTCAGACCTCTTTGAGCATCTAACTATTCTTTTGGGTGTATATAATCTCTCCACCCCATATACATCCGGGTTATTAAGAGTATGAATTGAAACAATTGAAAATTAATGATTTTGATGACTTAAAAAAATTTAGGATTTAATTTGAAGCTACACCCAAATGTAAGGAAACTTTGTAATTTAATAAAATCTTTAATAAAGGTAATCGCTTAATTCATTTGATGGATTTTTATATTAGTTTCACAATGTATAGTTGCTAGACCCCTTAAAAAAATAATAAATAAATAAAAAGAAGAAAACCTAGACGAGCAGATTTGCACAATTGATACTGTTGGATAAGACTAAATTTATGTACACACCTTAATTTTTTTTTTGTTTAATTTTTAAGTTATTAAAATAACAGATTGTGATTAGTATGTGACGGTGGTAGGTTCATGTCTTTGTCCACGACTTAACAACTCAGCAAATTACAAAATATTACAAAATAAGTTGTTGATTAGTATCTTTTTATTGGAGGTGAATTTTGACAAATCTACTATTAGATTACATTTTTTTCTTATATCCTCCACGCTTGCAAAATTTCTAGAAAATTAAATATCAATAACTATGTCATTAATAAATTGTTTAAATTGCAAGTTTTAACAGTTTAAAATAATGCATATAATATAAGTTTATAGATCATATAATAAATAATATCTGATTGACACAAAATTTGACATGTGTATTAAAAGTATAAAAAACATGCAGTTCAGTAGTTAGATTTTTGAAATATATAGTAATGTTAACTTTTTAAAAAGAATTTTGTAACTAAATTTTGTCATTTCCAAAAAACATTAGATACGGAGAATTAAAAAAAAAAAAAGATGGGTTATGACTCCTCTAAGGTATTGTCCTAACTTCAGAGTAACATTAATTTACAATCAGTACTCAATTCTGGTTCTGAGACTGCCACTAAAAGTTAATTAACAATGGAGATAATACCATATTAGCATAGCAGTGGAAAGTCATGGTAGATGAAATTTAAGTACATACCATAAACAATTTTCTGGCTCTAATAGAAAGCAAGTCAGGAGAGTAAGTTAGGATGGTGTGGCTAATTCATACCACTGGCTTGATTAGGTTAACAAATGCCTGCTTATCAACAGAGGAAGCATTTGAATGCCCTGAGCATTGTACAAAAAGAAAATGGAAAAAGGAAAACAGTGACTTTGCTTTGAATTGGTATATATATATATAAAATAGTTAATTACTTTTACGGTGTTCCATAAAAAGTTTCTTAAAATTGTTTACTAATGTATGTCCTTATATATATATATATATATAAATACTCCATATAAATTAGCTACCCTTTTCTTTTCTTTTTTCTTTTTTGAAAGAAGCTACCCTTTTCAGAAGATACCAAATTTGGCCAAGAAATTACAAATTAGTTAGTTAAAATAGGACCACATTGTGCGTGTCCTTAATTTGGTCAGATCACTCTCTGTGTCCCAGTGTGTAAGTACTCAGTTGTTCAGTGATTTTCTTGCTATACATGTACAAACAACTGGGCCACCATGGTTCTAGCTTTAGCGTCATTTACTCATACATCAGAATGGTTAACACCTGCCTCGATTAGAACACAATTTTTTGCGGACTAATATTTAGTACATAAATGGATTCGTATTAAAATGGATCAATTGTATCTCCATGTTCAGATTTAGCATAATATTCTGGTTTGTAAAGCTTTGAATTGTTAAGAGTTCAACATTAAATGTGTATCTGACCTATATGAAAGATTATTTGCTCGATGCAAAGCTCAAACTATTTAGAAATCTTTTAAACTTGTTTTCATTAGCTTTTTTTTTTACTTAAAAATAAAGTTGAACAAAATTACAGCTTTTTATTTTTTATTTTTAAACTACAGTAAAATGACAGCAACCAAACAGCTTTTTCTGGCCAGGGGGGGTCCCTTTTTTCTATTTTTAATTGGTGTTTTTTTATAAATATTCTGGGTTTAGTACACACTGCATGTTTTAGAAACATGCGTGTTTCTAGAATAAAGCTCACAGTGACAGTGGTCTTGTTCCTCTCAATTTCAAAAGCATCTCTGCTTTGTCTAAAATTTGTAGTACCACTGAAAAGTGTTCCAAAGTTAGGCTTTCAGGCTCTCACTCACATGAACTTCAACAAATTCCTTTGAATTCAGGCTGGTGCTATTGTTACTTACATAAACAAGATATATATAAAATTATATAAACTTGGATCTCCTAGAGGCACATAGAAAAGCTCAGTGTATTTCATTTTGCTATGATCTGTATTCACATGCAGCGTTTAGTCATAAACAACCTTTGCATAACAACTGTAGCATCTTTTGGACTATTGAGCTTTAACAATGCCAACTACCCAGTTCTGAAAGCATTTATATATTTAAAAAACAGTCAACTATTTGTTTTAGGAACACAATTGTTCAAACTCTCAATTACCAAAACCCATAAATTTCCATTATGACTAAGATTTTCATGTTTTTTTGTTAAAGGAACTCTTTCTTAATACCCATTCATGATTGAAGCCACTTCTTTTATTCACCCAAAATTTAATCCTACTTGTTTGTAGGTGGTAAAGCTAGGAAGAGATTACTACTAGTTAAGTTTGGCGGTAGTTAGAAAGGTACACCATTTTGGTCCTGATACTATGATACATCCACAAATGCACCAAGTGCTAAAGGCTTAAAGAACCAGTTGCGCATTCACAATTCACAAGCACATGTTGGACTTTAATTGTGTAGTTAGATAGGGTTATCCAGGTGGGGACCAAAGGTGATAGCTAAATAAGGAACGAAACACTCAAGGAGAAGGAAGCTCCCATGAACAATTATCATCATTATTCAGTATCAGGATGCCTTGAGAGTGTCAAGATTGTTAGGTCTCTGCATAATTGTAGCAGATCATAATAAGAGTTTCAACTTTCAAGCTATACAAGGTTAAATTCAGGCTAGGCCTAGCAGTACATTGGGTGGTGAGGCATACAGTTGGTTCATCATGGACTATTTATTGTGCTACAGAAAAATCTTGAAATGTATATTGATTTGCATATAATGGTAGTAGATGGTTTTGCAGAATTACTCTTATTGTACTTTGGAACTACTCTCTCTTTCTCTCTCTGCATAATGGAAAATACCAAAACTAGTTACTACTGCCAATTAATTTTACTATAAATGCTAATAAATTGGTCCCAATTTAATACCATAATAAATTCAATTGTTTAAAATTACTTTTTTTATAAGGTTTTTGGAGTAAAATCTGTAATATTTTTTTTTGAGAAAAAAACTGTAATATGAGTGGCAATAATTACACATTATGTGTGCGAGACATATAGCTAAAATCGTGTTTTCACAATTTCATAATCGTGTTATTACCAGTAGTTGCTCTTACATAATTATTGACTCTTACAAAACATTGCGAACTAACTCTTACCATATTCTGAAACTGGAACAACTCTAAGGTGCCATTACATATTAAACCCACAAGAATCCACCGGAAGAAAAATGGCCAATTCGAAGCCTTTCAAAAAATTTCCCTGTAGAAATGTTGGAAGAAAATGCAGGTTTCTTAAATAATTTAATCACAATCTCTACTTAAGAAAGATAAGACAATGGTAATGTTGTAAGCATTAGCTAGGATTTTGCCAAAAGGGAATCATGGAGCAAAGGCTCAAAACTAACATTAATGGGGTACCATATCAGAGGACACCTTTTTTTTTTTTTTTTCTTTTTTCTTTTTTCCTGTTGGTTGTCGTGGTACTGAAAATTCGGCTAAATTCAGAGGTTAGAGGACCACTAATTTAGGACTCACCTACTTTCATGGAGGGACATAGCAGCCAGTAGGAAGAACTGAGTAACAACACAACCATTTTGAGAATGTACGTACATGAAATTAAAAGACCCATTCGGCATACCATTAAAACATATTCACCAGAAATTTTGATTCTACCTATACTGTATTATTGAACGTGAATGAGATGGGGGATATCATATCGCAGATACGGCATTCCATTATAACATATTGTAGGGTAATAATAGTTCAGTAAACTAGTATGAATGCCTAAAACTACTACTTCTGTTATCCAGAGTCTTATGTCTCTGTCAAATAAACGAGTTTTATGTTTCATTGCCCAAAAGAAAAAAGAAAAAAAAAAAAAAAAGGCTTTTGTCTCCTTTTCCAAAAAAAGAAGGAAAGTATCATGTCTCAATGTTCTCCTTTGGTTTGAATCCCCCTTCCCCTATAAAAAGAAGAGAAGCTTTTAAACCCTAATAAGAATAGAAGATTTTTAACGGAAGTTAATTATGGGATTTTTTTTATTAAAAAAAAATTAAGGGAAGTTAATTATAGTTATCCGTTCTAAACTATGAGAATTATTGAATTTACAACCTAAACGACAATTTTAATCAAAATTGTAATTCAAAATTTGCAATCCAAACTAATGGATTAATAGAAGTTTGGTCTTTTAAGCTAAACTAGCTTGTAACCCCATGCATATGCATGATATATTTAAAAGATACACATTAAGATGCATGGTATAATAATCTTTTTAAATTATTGATAGATATTCCTTTTTTTTTTTTTTTTAACTCTTTAAAAAGTCTTGTAATGTTATTAGGTAGAAAATGTAAATTGTCCATTTTAAAAATATTTTTATGTTTATTAATTCTAAACTCTTTGGTTTTTGTACACACTCACTTGAATGTATATTAATTATTGATAGATATTCCTTTTTTTTTTTTTTTTTTAACTCTTTAAAAAGTCTTGTAATGTTATTAGGTAGAAAATGTAAATTGTCCATTTTAAAAATATTTTTATGTTTATTAATTCTAAACTCTTTGGTTTTTGTACACACTCACTTGAATGTATATTTATGATATGGTCTAACATTTGATTCCAAAATTAAGAAATAAAACTCTCTAAAAATAAATAATTTAGGACACATGGCACAAAATTAGACCACAATTGTAGAATCTAATTGGAGTTTCTATAAACTTTACCTATTAATATACATATATATATATATATATATATATTTATATAATTTTTGTACCAAATGAATTGTTTTTGGTTATAAAAAAAATGCTCATAAATATAAAATCATTTAAACTCTCTCTTCCTCTAATTTTATATATAGTGTTGGATATATGATTATGTTTTTTTATGATTTATTTATATTAGACTCATCATTGTCTACTATAAATTAACTCATTTGGCACAAAAATTAAAAAATTTCGATTAAATGGAACACGTGTTGTAAAATTAAACTCTAACTAAAATACAAGTTTTACACTGAACTAATTAACTTAGTTCAAAATTTTAAATTTTTTTATTAGATGACACACGTGACGCAAAATTAGACTCTAATTGAATTTCAATTTAAAATCTAATTGGATTTTCTTTCGGTTTTACTTATTAATATATATATATATATATATATATGACTTATAAACTTGAATTGTTTTTAGTTTTACAAAGAAAAAGGCTCATAATTATAAAATCATTCAAAAATTATGTTTTCTATGGTTTACTTATATTAGACTTCTCATTTTTTACACTAAATTAACTCATTTGGTACAAAAATTAAAAAATACTTAGATTAGATGGAACACATATCACAAAATTAAACTCTAATTGAAATCCAATTTTTATAGTGAATTTACTCACTTAACACAAAAATTTAAAAACTTAGATTAGATGAGACACATGATGCAAAATTAGACTATAATTAAATTTTAATTTGAAATCTAATTAAATTTTCTCTCAGTTTTACCTATTATTATATATATATAGATTATATGACACCTTGTTCTTTGCCCTAAATTATGGGATCATTCACAAGAATAGCATAAATTAAAAAAAAATTGCAATCAATACCCTAATTTCAAGATTAATTTTCCCAATAATCCATTAATTTAAACATTAATTTGAATGGTGTAGTGAACATTATAAAATTCATTTCAAACTAGGGTATCGACTACAAAATTTTCAAGAAAGACAGAGGTTCTTCAATTTAAAAAAGCTACTTACCAACTGGTGTTTAAATCCTTTGAGTCCAAGGATGCAGGATAAATTCATTCCTCTTACCTAAACACCTTCATAGAATTGTTTTAAACTCACAGAACATGGATATAACCATAAATTCATTCCTCTTCGTTGAAATTAAACTCACAGAACATGGATATAACCAAAAGAACAGGAAAGCTACAGAAGGTTGCTTTGTGAACTGTTTTAATAGAAGCAACATTCATCATGGGAGATGGCATTCAGAATAGTTTAAATTTTAAACATGGGTGAAGAGAGAGAAGGATAACACCACTGTTGTAACCTTACATTTTTAAGGCATGAATAAATTGATGGGAATTATATAATGTAATGAATGTGAAATGTCTTTTAGCACCGCTGATATGGTACAAGTTTCATGTTACAAAAAGTTCTTCCTGTAATCTGCTATCACTGAATTTTGCTTCTACATAAAAATTTGGAACTCTTTGAGATATCAAACAGTGAAGAAAAAATTGTATCTGAGAATTACCCATCCTCAGCAGCATTTTTGTTGTTATGGTCTTAGAGGGCTTTCTTTATTTGAAAGAAGTTAGAACATTCCTTGTGAGCAGCTTCAACATCATCTGGAGATGCCACCGCAACCACAACACCTTTATCTTTAACTGCCTCAATTGCATCCGCAAATTCCTCGAAGTCTTTCAAACTGTGAGGACAAGAGGATAAACTTAATATATTGAACTAAGATTCATAGGTCATATACCAAAAACAGAAAACTATGAATTAATATGCCACGAACAGACTCTAAGGCATCACCCAACCATTGCTTCAACACTAAACTAAAATTTTATTACTTGATCAGCTTAAAAGAATCTATATGCAATATGAACATTTAAGGCCTTTAATTTATAAACCAGGCAAAGTCAGTAAAGCTGTCTGCAGCAAAAAAGCATTATTTTAGTGGAAGTGGTTACATACAGAAAACCTCAGATAACAGTAACTTTTGAGTTCAATGAAAACAATGTAAATTAGAAGAAAAACTCAAATTCTCCCTCTATTTACAGATCATTTTGCATCAATTTAGTCCAGTTTTCTTAAAAGTGCCAACCATTTAAAAAATTGCTCAATCCATTTTTGTCATAATTTCCTCAATCCCATAAAATAATCAGGGGGGGGGGGGGCCGGGGGGAAAAAGTAAAGTATCGGAGATGCCTAGCTTTGGCATACTTTACGAGTCCATGCATCAATTAAGAAAACATCCTCTTTTACCTGGTTGATAATATCTCTCCCCGTCTTCTTTGCCTTTCTTCATCTGTGATGCCCAACAAATGCCGCAACAAACTAGAGAAAGACGAAAAAGAAAGAAAAGTAAATTTGAGTTTTACTCATGCTAAAAATAATAACAGTATGTTTAGAGTCCAAACCCCTACAAGGTATTTTGCCTTTGAACCATGATGTGAAGTTAAATCTTCAGGCTTATACAGTTAATATTTTTCAAAGTAACTGTTAACTTCAAGTGCAGAAGCCACCTTTTAAAGACTGCTGTCCACATACCTGCTATAACCTTTGGCATCAGGAAGCTGATATGAATCCACATCTCCAATGGTCCCAATAATAGCTTTTGTAAGAGTATCGTCATCCATTTCTAACCCACGGAGAAAGTCTCCAGTTCCATTGTATACATCAAGTGTCTTTAACAAGTTGGGGTCACGATAAGATAAGAAGGAGAATACTCCTAAACAACAGAACCCAAAATGTAAGATTCTTGAACAACTTATAACCCCTTCACAAATAGGTGAGAGCATGAAATTTTACCCGAGTGAGTATCAAAGTCACAGAAGCCTCCATAAGCCCCACCACTAACACGCACACGATCCCATAACCAAGTATTACTAATGTATTTTGAAATTACATATGCACTCCCATCAAGTTGATAACCAGTTTCATAAAGGTTAGCTGCTTTTCCAACATAATTAACCTGCAGAACGTAAATAATAACATGTTATAAAGAAAGCTAAAAGGAAAAACAAGCAGCAGGAGGCAGGGGAAAAAAATCACCTGAGTTGGTATCACAATGGCCTCATTTTCTGAAGGAAGTCGAGCATTCCAAGTAGCTGCTCCAACAAGAGGGTTGCTGGGAAGTGAATCAAGAAACTTGCTAACAAACTTTCTTGAGTCTGAGAGGATTCTTCCATCAGCAGTCATATTTATCAAGCAACCATTCCTCGAAAGTAAGGACTTGCGAATCTCCTCAAGAGATGAAGAAATTTCATCCCAATCTTTATCAACTTTCTCTTCAAGAGTTTGTAAGAATTCCAGGTAACTACAAGACCAGAAATATAAACTATATCAGGACCATCCAGTTTGTAATTCTAAGCTAGTGGATCTCGAAAACATATATACCATAGAACTTAAAACTTTTGATATGTGTACCAAAGCATAACATCTATAGCTATAAGAAACATTCAAGTCCTACGAAGCACAGACATAGGTACAGGTACAAATATGACATGGTGAGACAAGCAATTTTTGAAAAATGATAACATGACATGGTGAATACAACACAGGTACGATACTGGTACTGCACCCCAAATGAAGTTTCTGTGCTTCCTAGTTCAAGTCATCATGTGTAATTTTATGCATTCACAAAGTCCTGGAAATGAGCCTAGTTTTTTTTCGTGAGACCTATAATCAAGAAAAGACATTTCTATAGTTCATTATATAATATAAATGTTAAGTCCTAGATAATCCTCTCACTGGAAGGATTAATGCTTAACAGAGTAAGGAGTAAGACAGATGTCATTGTAGCCTACATAGATTAGTCCAAAAGAAAGATCACTTGAAAATATTTAAATAGTCCAACCTGACACCACCCATCTGTTCAGAAATCCACCCAGCAACATTCAACTTAGCATCCATCCTTGCAGCCGCAACTCCATGACCACCACCTCTTAACCGGTTCTGAAAACAAATATATATTGAGATTTAATGACAAAATATTAAGGTCCAGTTGGGTTGTCTATTTTTTCCAGAAAATTCTGTACATACCTCCATTCTAGCTTTGCTTTGGGCAACAAACTGCTTAAACCGCTGCTGATCCGTAAACTGGACTTCTTGAAGAACACGGGTAACCTATATATGCATGAATACCTCAGTCATTCATTATCCATGGAAGTAAACTAAATTAATGACACTGTGTAGCAAAAAGCTAAGGGAAGTATGAAGTAGAACTGGCTGGTTGTATGGTTACTGTAGTATACTATAGTCAGAAGTGGTCTCTATAGACATCCATTTTTATAATAATTGAGGGGGGCCTCATCAATGAAGAAAACATTTGCAAACAGATGATAGTCAATTGGTAATAGATATGTACAAATTTAATAGGACCCAGTAACTAGACAAACAAGTGTTGATTTATAGCTGTCTACAAAAAGAATAATCAGGCTTGCAGCCCCCAACTACTTAAGCATGGAAACTCTATTCTTTGCACAATGTTTTATTCCTTTCCATTAGGTGTTAGGCATCAATAAATCAACAAAAGGTAACAGAAAGCAGTTAGAAGACTTGAGAATAGGCAGAGGTTCTAAATAAGCCATACAAAGATCCAAATTTCATAAGCAGTGATAGCTATGTAAACTTTACATGTATATATATAAATAATAATAAGTTTTGGCTCCAAGGGGAGGGAGAGGGAGAGATTCGAACTAGTGACTTCCAGGCCAAAAGGCATGGTCCCCAGCCAATGTAAACTAATTATGACAATATTTAAAATGATCCAAGTGGTTCAAATTATGTCATTGTCAATCTTGATGATTAGATGTGAAGTCTGAAAAGAATAGATACCAGGTTGAATAGGTCTTCAGCACATCCTGCCATGGCTTTGCCTCTAACAATTATATGGCAACATGGATCCTCCCTGCCCCGTACAGATGATGTGAATGGAAAAACTGATATTCCTCCAGTTTTTCTTCCTATTAACTGATTAAGTTGCACAAAAGTCAAGTCTTTTGTACCCATCTCCAGCAATGATTGGCTGTTAAGAACAATATTAAATGGTCAAAATATGTGATCTAAATCATCCTAGAAGAAGAAACACATACATAATCATCAGTATTAACACTGCTGTTACATCGGCATTAACATCCTTTCCTTTGCTTTTGGTGTCAATATACATTAACCCTATAGAATTAACATTCTAGAGGTTGCTCTTCCTTTTTATGAGGTTTGGTAGAGCAAATAGGCTATAGCAATAGAAGAGACATCAGGCTAAAAGATTGGACAAAAGAAGCCCTTACACTCAGGCACCACAATAAGGAAAAGGAAAATGGAAACCTCAATGTAATACACATTTGGCAGGTCCTTGAAGGATATTGTAGCATAGTTAACGAAAAAACACTGGCCTTCTGAGCAATACATATAATCTTTCTTTTCAGAACTTAATGTGGTGAAACATCTTGTTCTGTTCAGATACAAATAAAATGGAAGTATGGAACATGACATATCAATACCAAGTTTAGCAACAAAATAAACAGCGGTTCTTTAAGGCAACAACAACTCACCAAAAAAGTGGTACCAAGGGGAGAAGCTCTTGCTTCAGCGAACCCATATTGAAGACAACCTCAGTGTAAAGGACATCATTTGTGAAGAGGTCATGCTGCAAAACTTTTACTCCATCTATATACCCAACCTACAGTGAACAAAATGCTCAGTATGCTCTATAACAGAAAAGCAAAAGAAGAAGCCATGTAGGACATTCAAACAGTAGTTACTAAAGGTAATGATAACCTCTGTAGGAATGTTAATAGGTTCTTTTGGAATGTCTAGTAGAGAGAGGCTTGGGACACTTTTTAGAGCTTCTGGTGGGTCAGGAGTTTCCTGCTTCAGTCGCAACTCCTGTGTGGCACGTGCTAGCTCAGCAAGATCTTCCTCAGTCATACTTGCTTTAAGTTTCTTCAAGATTTCTTTCTCAGCTTCTTCTTCACGAGAAGCTTTATCAGGATCAGGCTGATGCAGAAAAAACCCCCAACATATAATTAATACAAAAGCATCACATACACACAGCAACTGAAAACATTTAGGCTAACAAGATTTGGTGACTACCTGCATTTCTACTGTAACTCGATGAGGATTGTTCAAGATGAATTTCTCTATTAGAGGAGAAAAAACAGCTTTAGAGCCTTCCTGTGCTATTCTGGCTTTTAGGGCCACTAAGGGTTTCTCATACTTTAATGGCTCAAAGGGGTCCATATCATATATCCATTTCCCCTGAGAAAAAAAGGAAAACGGAACAAAGAACATATGTGAATAGAAATAAATTATGATAAGGATGCTGGGCTTGTAAAACAACAGAGACAGGCATATCATATCTTACAATGGATCGAAGCATCAGTGACAAACCACGAGGAAATGATCCAGTGTTGTTTTCCCTGAGAGAAAACTCAATTGTATTCATGGATGCCTCTACAGCATCTGCATCAAAACCTTCATCTGCTAATTTTTTAAGGGTACTCACGACTAATTCTTCTACCTTTTGAATGTCATCTTCAGAGACGCCCTTCAACCCAATACTAAACTGAGGCTGGAGGAGCTCATCTTCAACCCCACCACCAACAATGGCATCTCCTAATCCACTTTCCAGCAAGATTTTCCTTAATGGAGAAGCAGGAGTTCCCAACATAAGATGGTCCAAGAACCCAAGGGTAAGCTCAGTTTCCAGATCTAGGGGCTTATCAGAGAGCAACCAATTAAGGCATACCATATTCTTCTTCTTCATATCCCCACCCTCACCAGCAGGATATTTCTCAACAATCCTTACTGGCTCTGAAAATAGTTTTTGTGTTCCAACCTTTGATTCATTGGGAGCAGTACTTGCATCAAACATATCTAGATACTCTGAGAGAGAGAGTAACGTGTTACATTTTAAATGAATTTCACAGAATTCTAAAATTATCAATGAACTAAACAAAAAATAAAAATAAAAACTTGACATCAATGTAGATTGTAAATACTTGGTAGTGATTGGTTTGACAACCATTCAAAATTGAAAAAATGAACTTTTTTATCATTAGTTTGAGTGTCATTTTTTGTGAAAGAGAGAGAGAAAACGTAATGTCTTTAATATAAGAAACAGATAATGTAGTATGCTTAAACACCAAAAATTACAATTTTGTAATTTTTCTTTTATATGTAAAGAAGTTATGCACAAGCCACCAAAGAACTGTTATTAGTTTTAGCAGGTTTCCATGGTTTAATGGCTACACAAGTCTAGTTTTGCATCAAATTTATTTTGGGATGAATAACTCATGTACATCAGGGGCAGGACCAGAGATACAAGACATAAGAAGTTATTGGGGCCAAATATTCATAAAAGTAGATGTCATTTGTTACCACTCAAGATCCGAAGGCGCTCAATTGGATCATCATCTCCATAAAACCATATTCTGGCATTGCTGGGGTGATAATATTTACGGTGAAATTCCTGTAAATTTTTTTCAGAAGAATAGCACCAATCATGTGAAACAAAAAGAAAGAATATTCATAACTTCACTTGAGGTCACATGCATAATAACGTGTGCCAATAAAATTCATGTATGCTACTGGAAAGAAGCCTAAAAATTTTCTAAGACATGCTAGAGAAACCTTGAATGGTAAAACACCAAAAGGTTTTCACAAATTCCAAAATAAGGTAGTTAATAACTTGTAACCCAATCCTAAATATTAAATCTATATATCAATGACATTGAAAGAGTCCTTGCAGATGTCACAAAAATCAATCAACTATCTCCATGTAATTCTTAAAACATCGGCACAATTCCATATAAAAAAAATGCATCACTTAAAAAAAGCCGCAATAGTAATAGTATTATAATAAATACAATGTTTGTAAAAGTGTGAGGTGCATTTAAGCACAAAGGCCTCTAGGAGACTAGGTGCAAAGCACAAGCGCTTGCTTCATTGAAATAAAGCGCACATTCATAAAATATGATCTAGTACATTTGAAAACACTTATTATTGTACAATATGACAATTAAGTGATCAACTAATCATAATATCAAATAAATTTGAAATCAACTAAACTATGAATTACAAGGAGAGAAAATTTATGAAATTAACAAAAGACATTGATGGGATGCCACCCATGTCATGCATCCAATCATACAAGGATCACAAGATAGCCTTTGATTACAAAATTAGGATGTTCAACCCTATCAAAGACCCTCTTGTTTATATGACTTAACAAGTCATGCAATTAATATATGTGGATGGTCATTTAAATTGCCACATACTAGGTTGGAGTAGATTCCTCTAAACCAGTTTAACGGAAAACTTGCACTAAATAAAAAATAGATTTTGAGCTATTGAATAGCCCCCCCCCCCCCAAAAAAAAAAAAAAAAACAATTGATATCTACCAACAATGGTGTGAAAATTAAAAACAAAATTATTGCATAGGCATATACCAGAATTTCATTCCATCTTTATAAATAAATAACCATCATGATACAACATTTAGGTTAAGGTAATAAGTTAGTTACCACAAAGATACATCAGCTAAACTACCGCTATTTGAAAGTTACACAATCTTAATACTAACATAGTTAAACAAGAATCTCAACATGGTGCATGTATCAAACCTTGAATTCCTCATATGTCAGTTTGGGAATAACTCGTGGATCACCCCCACTATCAACACCATAAGTATTGTCTGGGAAAAGAGCCTGTGCCAAAAGTAAAAAGTAAGAGCTATCAATAGAAACAAGTTTTTTTTTTCTTTTTTTTAAATAATAATAATAACACAAAGCTTTTGGAGAACAATGGACATTTGGCAAAAATAGAGATCACACTAGTAACACTGAATTCAGAAGTTCCTTCCAGCACAAGTCAAGCCATATGGTTTTACTGGTCAACTCCAAGTAACATCAACATTGCAACAAATAAATGTGTGCCTTAGTAGCAGTACTATTTAAAACTGCACCTTTCCAAAGTATCGCCTTTTAATACCACACTTTTTCTAAGGTACAACTTTTTCAAAAGCCCCTTTTCAAAAAACGGAAAAACAAGCTATACCAAATGGGCATAAATTAACCAAGAGCATGTCCATAAACTTTAAAATGTCTGAAACTAGACCAGAAGATGGAGAATGAGCTTGCTACCACCCAGAAAGTGCCCCCGCTAGCTGCAATTTAAGTTGAAAAAAAATGGTCTTTCATTTCAAAGGTACGCAGATTTCTCTCTCTAGATAGTCCACATCACACAAGACAGAATAGCCCCCCGGTACTTGAATATGTCCTTTTACCACATAGACCACAGCAGATTTCTCTCCTCAAATAGTTTACATTAAAAAAAAAATGTTGCTCTAAACCATGTAGTTTATGATTTTGTATTATGTGTGAGTTTCTAAGTATGATTTATTTCAATCTACTTATAAAATCTGCCATATCATTAAGAACTACTAGAGTACGATACACAATAACACAGTACCAGCGAGAGAGAGAGAGAGAGAGAGAGAGAGAGACCATCACACAAATGATTGATTAATGATTAATACATAATAAAAATGAAAAAAAAAAAAAATCATAAGTGAAACCAGTCCAGATGGGATCAAAAAATTTTACAGTCAAATTATCAGCACATGGTATAAGAAGATCCTTTGGCTGGACTGATCAATAAACTTCCGACAGATCAA
Source organism: Quercus suber (assembly GCF_002906115.3). Classification (NCBI taxonomy): domain Eukaryota; kingdom Viridiplantae; phylum Streptophyta; class Magnoliopsida; order Fagales; family Fagaceae; genus Quercus; species Quercus suber. The sequence goes on along the minus strand of NW_027069722.1, from coordinate 628,696 downwards.
ATTTAATTGAGAATGCACCACTTGTTCTGCAAAGGTATCAAAGCCTAAGAAATAAAAATATATATATATATATATATATATACATATATACAAGAGACTTGCCTGTTGAGCTGCCCGCCCTAATATGTTATCAGGCTGAGAATAGACACCTTTCATCTCGTTGAAAACAACACCTACAAATATGAACAAATCATTTAGGAAGGAAAGTAAATGCATTATATGATTAGGAGTCAGATGGATTCCATAAACAGGAATCTTGAAACTCATCCCAAAGGTATAAAAACACTCCAGAACAATCTGCAACAGAACTAATGACCTTTATAAGATATATCTTCTGAAGGATTGTTGAGCTCATAATGCCAACCCTCCTGTTGGAAAGTCTGATAATCCTCTAAACATTTAGGGAAGAAGACAGCATCCAGGTATACATCTACCAGATTATAGAAATCCTGTTTGGAGAAAATAAAATGGCCATGCATTAAAATCCAAACTAGACCCAAGATTTAAAACATCTAAATTCCCAAATTCCATTCTAGCTCGCTTTTACCTTTGTGTTTGTTGAAGCAACTGGGTAACAAGTCCTATCAGGATATGTGAAAGCATTCAGAAAAGTGTGCAAGCTCCCTTTCAATAATTCAACAAATGGCTCCTTCAAGGGATACTTTCTTGACCCACACAATACACTGTGTTCCAATATGTGTGGAATCCCAGTGGAATCATTTCTGCATTAAAATTTGGATACAAGAGGATGATTGGATCTTGAGCAACTATCACTCAAACATTAATGAGAGTAAATTCCACAAGAGTTCAAAACAGTGTAATTGTTCTTCCATAAAACTGATTGTAGCTCAAAAAAAAGAAAAAAGAAAAAATCCCAACATCCAGCCATAAATTTGCTCTACACTCAATCCTTCATTTTATTTATTTTTTATTTTTAAATATTTCCTAACAAATAAGAAAGCACTAGGTTGATTCAATGGTTTTTTTTTTTTTTTCTTATTGTTAAGTTGCACACGCAAGTGGTGAGTATTTTCGCCTGAAAACACGTTTCAGAATCAGAATTACAATAGTACTTTTTGGCACAAAAACGCTGAACCAAAACGGGCACTTGAACTTGTAACCTCACCCTCCATCCCATTATTATGGGAGGAGGAACTGCCAGTTGAGCTATATAGCTCATTGGTGGCAGTGGCTAGATCCAATGCTAAACCTAATTTAAACTCTGTCGCGTCTCACATTCATGCAGACCGAATTCCCTCTATTCCAAAAAAAAAAAAAAGAAAAAGCCTTAGAAATGACTAATTGACAATAAATCACATTCTTTACTGCTGATACAATTCCATTTCTAATAAAAAATCGTAGTCTGCATATATTCATTTTTATACTCCTATTGAAATGTTTCTAAATTAGAACATGCCTGAATCAAATTCACCATTACATCAAAACACAAAAACCGAAAACCGAAACTCGTAGATTAAATTCGCACAACGAGAATACTCACGGTGGAGTGCGAAAGACAATGCCGAAGACCTTGTTCTCGTCGTCGTTCAGCACCGACATGACCTCGGCGCCGTAAAAAAAAAAAAAAGCAGAAGCCTTAGAAATGACTAATTGACAATAAATCACATTCTTTACTGCTGATACAATTCCATTTCTAATAAAAAATCGTAGTCTGCATATATTCATTTTTATACTCCTATTGAAATGTTTCTAAATTAGAACATGCCTGAATCAAATTCACCATTACATCAAAACACAAAAACCGAAAACCGCAACTCGTAGATTAAATTCGCACAACGAGAATACTCACGGTGGAGTGCGAAAGACAATGCCGAAGACCTTGTTCTCGTCGTCGTTCAGCACCGACATGACCTCGGCGCCGGTCTTCTTGTGCTTGAAAAGCACGGCTTTCGACTTGCACTCTCCGATGACCTCTTCGGAAACTTTCTCGAACCCGAGCTTCTCCGCAGCCTCATTGTCAACCCCTGCAAACTCTGCAAAACGCCGCTTTTCAGCTCAACGAAATTCCAAAAACACATACCATAGTTTTCAGGGTTTAAAAATGAGAATTTACCTGAAGGAGAGTGAGCGTGGGAAGTGGCGACGGCGCGTGGGGAGAGAGAGGAGAAGCGTTTTCTGAGGTTGAGGGAAGCGGCGGCGGCGGCGGCGGCGGGGGAGGAGGATGAAGTGGCGCGGAGCAATCGGTGGCGGAGCGAGGATTTTCTGGTGGCGGGATTGGGGATCGTACGGTGGCGTTTTGGGGCGAGAGAAGAGGAAAAGCGAGAGAGTCTGTGAGAAGAGCGGAAGAGTAGTCTGTTGGAAGAGAGAGAACGAACTAGTAGAGTTGTTCTGTCCATATTGGATAACAGAATTGAATAGAATAGAAGAACCCTAAGCTATGAGAATTTATTAAAGACAGAGTTGGGGTTGTTTTTATATATTGGGAGTGGAGGGAAATATCTAGAGTAGCGTGGATGGGTGGTTTTGAAAGTGACAAAATGGTGAATTCTTGCCCAGAGAAATATAGTTAAGAGGGAGAGCAGGCTTGGGCTTTTCTTGCTGTGTGGTGCAAGAGATAGACAAGAATGATTAAGAAAATAAAATAATTACCAAAATTAGATTATTCTCTAATTCCTTTAAAAAAAAAATTATCTTCAATTAATCAAGAAGAGATAATTATTAGAGAAATTTCATAGATTATAAACAAATTGAAAATTGAATTTGTTCTTCAAATTTGTATTACAATTTAAAAAAAAAAATTAAAAGAAGCCTTAATATTCTTATAATTCCATTTTATTACATATGCATTACCTTAATATTCATATCCATCTTATTACACGTGCAGAACCTTAAAATCCATTACATTGACACCAAACAAGAGTTCATCTTGATTCAATATTAGAATTATATTGTTTTCAAATATATATATATATATATATATATATTTGACTTATATTGATTATTACCCAATAATTGAATAATTGTGTCGGCAAATATTTTATTCCTAAATTAGTCTATAACCCGTGCATATACATGGTACAATTAAAAGAAATTACAATTACACATATATGAATTTAAATTATACTTTCTCTTTCTCTCTTTTATTTATTTATTTTTTTAATTTGTTTTGGATGTACACATGAGTTTACTCTTTCTTTTTTATTCATTGAGTTTTTGATAATTTATTTATATTATACCCTTCGTCTTTTGCACCTCATTAACTTACCAAAAAAAAAAAAAAAACTTAAACAGAACACGTGGCACAAAATTAAATAACAATTTTAATCCAATTTAAAACCTAATTGGATGTTCTCTCAGTTTTACCTATATACATACATACATACACACACACACATATATATATATATAAAAGGTTTCTTCCTAATCAGATTTAGGCCCTAGAAAAATGCTATTTTTTTTTTTTTAGAAAGCAGAAAAATGCTAGTTGTTACTTGTTATTGTTCGTATGTTATGATATTAATATACCCACTCTAATTTTTTTAAAGGAAAATTTACCCACTCTAATTATTTGTTTTTTTAGAGTAATGCGAGAGATAAAAACTTTTTACAACAAATTTTACAAACTGCTGATGTGGTGAGTGGTTATTAGTAAATACAAAAGTGGTGTTAATGATAGGCCTTGATGAAAACTAATAAGAAATTGGTCACATCAATAATTTGTAAAAATGTTGTAAAATAATTTGTGTCTCTAGCATTACTCTTCTAATAATCTTTGCAGTGTTTCATAAGAATGTATTTAATATATATTTTTTTTAAATACTAAGTATTTTAACACACACACACGAAAAAAGGGAGAAGGTCTTAAAGAAACTGACAGTGGTGTATATTCAAAATGACATAACTCTTGAATATATGAAATAGTTTTTAAACCTATGAATTAAATTTGAATTGAATCTATGAATTCTCTAATTATGAGTTGAGCCCATTAAACATTCAACAATAGATGTTTAGCGGGATCCTCATACATTACGCATGACTAACTTCCAATTGAAATTAAATCTTTAGGATAAATCAATGCAATTAAGAAAGACTCGGCAATTTTGAATTTTTGAATGTATAAAGCTATTGAGAGAGATGGATAATTCTCATTGTTCCTTAAATAAATGAACTTGATTTAATTTAGTGGGATCTTTTATCCGCATATTTTTTATCTATTAATAATGTTTTATAAACTTTTCACTTTTGGACTCCTGAATTTGGAATAACTTACTTTCATGCAATTTATTGTGTTCAATAAAAGATAAATATTTTCATTAGTGGCAGCTCACTTGCCATTTTTTTTTTTACTCTTAGCAAAAAAAAAAAAATTATATAAATAAATAGTTTAAACAAATATGTTATGTGACCATCTGACTTGAGAAAAAATGTACACACACATATATATATATATATATATATATACTTATATAAAAATATATATTATATACTAAATTAACCTATTTTGACCACCCTAATAAAAATGTTAAACACCCTAACTTGAAAATCACAAAAATTTGAGTTCAATAAAAATAAGAGTAATGCTACATCTATAATATTTTCACAATAAATATTATGTGGCAAGCTGTTACTAATTCTAATTTGGGCTCAACATTGACATGTTTTATCCACCAATAACAGCTTGTTGCGTAAGATTTGTTATGAAATTGTTGTGGTCACTTTATTATACTTATTTCAATTTTCAATTTTCAATTTCCACTATATTTCTTACTAGTCTATTTTTTTTTTTCTTTCACTTTGTTAGTACAAAAAAATTGTAATATTTAATGTATTTGTGTGTGTGTGTGTTTTTTGTGACATTGATATATTCAAGTTTCCTCTTTATTAAATTTTGTATAATTTAAATTTTTTAGTGACCACCCTAAAAAAAATTCCTAGAGCTGCCACTGATTTTCATGATCAAGGGTATAGTATTATTTGTAGTAGTTGTCCTTATATATCATATTAATAATCAAAAGATTNAAAAAAAAAAAAAAAAAAAAAAAAAAAAAAAAAAAAAAAAAAAAAAAAAAAAAAAAAAAAAAAAAAAAAAAAAAAAAAAAAACTGCACATTACTTTATTAAATAAAAAGTTACAATGTACAATTAGAGGATCAGGCAGGCATGTTTTAAAACTACCCCTACAAGCTAGTTCTACAATCAGAGGCCCAGGTGGGCCTGTCCTAAAACTGACTAGAGGGAAGTGTCAACCCGTACTCTTATTGGCATCAAGAGAATGAGAGAACTTGACAATAAGATGGGGGAAGGGGGCTGAGGCTGGCTCGCTTCAAGGCCACCAACAACTCCTTTCTCGGTACGGCAGAGCTTGAACAAAGCGAGGAGCAGATGCAGGGGCATTGGGACGCCCTCCCCCGTGATGTTCCCTTGATTCTCTCCAATCCTCACGAGCGTTGGCCGTTGGAGACGGCAACACTCGGGCACCAGCCATGACATGAGTTTGTGCGTCTCCTCCGTCGGGGGTGCGCTTCGGGGAGAGACATTAGGTACTTCAGCGACATCCCTCTTGGCCACCACGTACGGCACTATCAATGTTACACCTAGACTCTGCCGTGCCGGAAGCCCAGTAGGGGCTGCAGTTACAATGACTCTTGGCACGGATGTCCTCACACCCACCCAAAGCCGCCCCATATCTGCCAACTCCGGTCACAATTCCGGCGGGGTTATTAAAGGGGCTTGGAGAGCTGAAAGGGCGTGTTTTCTGTTTGTGTTGGGAAGTTCATGGAGTATGGAGAAACCATCCCCCCGGAGGGCCTTATATAAAGGATGAAGGTTGGTGAGAATTAATTCACACAGAATTCGAAAAGAGAATTATCAGCAGTGCTAATCACGAAGCTACCAAATTCCAAGGGGACCGTAAACCGCTGGATTTGTGTTAATTCACGAGGACATTAATGAAGGCGCGTCTCGCATACCGAAACATCAAGCGCGGAGCGCGAACGGCCAAGGGACGCCTTGTAAATGAAAAAGATGGAGACTCGAGCTGGAGGCGAAATCAACGTCACATGTAACATCATAGTCTGACCCAAGGAGGAATCGTCTCCAATAAAGCGATCCGAGGACAAACCCCTTCTTACAGAAAAATGGAAGCGTTAGACAGAACCAAGGCACTGCATGGTTCTCAGACTCAGGCCTATGGGGAAACTAACCGCTCAGCTATACCTGGGTACTAGACAGAACCAAGGTATTGCATGGTTCTCGGACTCAAACCTATGGAGAAACTAGATACTTACAGAGAAATGGAAGCGTTAGACAGAACTAAGGCATTGCATGGTCCTCGAACTCAAGCTTACAGGGAAACTAACCACACAACTATACCTGGGTGCTGAACAGAACGGGGGCATTGCATGGTCCTCGGACTCAGGCCTACAGGGAGACTAACTACAAAATATCCCAAGTTAGGAAAGGATCAAGCCCCACCTAGCCTGTAAGACGTAAGAGGGCTGCCCATGCATACACTCTCTCTCCTTATCATCGTTACGGGCGCAATTGGCCGACATACAATTCAAGTTAAAATCGTGCAGATTAAAGGAAAAAAGGAAAAGCAGGCAGCGTGTACCCAAATAAGCAATTTAAATAAATATAAAGGGAAATTAAATTCGCATTACAATAACGAGATCGTAAAAATTGCATGGCAAGAGCCACAGTACATAGAGGAGAAGCACAACAAAATAAAATGAAACGGCGAGAAAGTAGGACGAGCCGAGACGCCAGGAAGTCTACTCCTTTTGCTCAGGCTGGACAGGGGCAACCCCTGACCCCTCCGAGCCCTGGCCTGAGGGGACGGCCTGCAAGGGTACGGCGAGAACAGCTGTTTTCTCGGTGGTGGGGGTTGGATCATCAGAAGGGATCTCCACTATCTCTTGGGGCACCCCCTCGCTCGAATGCTCCATCAGTTCAGCTGCCCCCACCTCTTCAACAATTTCCCCAGCCTTAGCGCCATCAGGGGCGGCCTCACGGATAGCAGGGGTTTAATACACGCTCTCTGCCTTCCATAGGTCGGACGTGGCCTCCATCCCAGCCTGTTTGAGGGCCTCAGCCCAGACCTGGGAACAGTATTGCCTACACACCTCCGGGACTTGAGCCTTGTAGAGGGCCTCTACCGCAGCCATCCCATCAGCGTAGGCTGTGGTCTCAGCCTCCTCCTTGGCACTCTCAGCCATCTCCCTGCCATGGTCAGCCTCGTCCTTAGCCCGCCAAGCCTGGTTTCTGGCCCATTTTGCCTCCTTCTGGGCCCCCTCGGCCTTTGTCACCTTAGCCCGCAGATCAACGATCAAATCCCTCGCGGTCTGCAATTGCTCCTCCGCCTCGCCCAGGCGCCTCGTTTGCTCGCTGGCTTAGCTCTGGATGCCCTCAAGACCAGACAGTGCACTGTCCCGCTCCCTGGTCACCGCCTTCAAATCCTCTCGGGCCTTGGCAAGGTCGGCCTCGGAATTCTTCAGAGCCCCGATGGCCTGAAAGCACCAATCACGCTCCCGTTTGAGGGCCTCCCTCTGGTCGTTTGCCGCCCCCTCCAACATAAAGATAGCTTGGACTACCTGCCAGAATAACTAATGTGCTATAAGCCCAATGAAAGAAAAAAAGTGGGGGAAGAGTCAAAGTTATAGCCCTTACCATCCCCACATATCGCTTGAGGCTGAGGAAGACCTGTTCGCTCGTCAAAGAGTGAAGCTCGGCCATATCCGCCGGGAGCAGCAGGCTCCTCTCCAGCACATCTGCCACGCGCGCACCTTCGCCCTCATTGAAGTCCCTGAGGGAGGCGTTATCCCTCAAGAGCTCTCCACGGAGCATCGGGGCTGCGAGCCAGGCCTGGTCCTCGGAAGAGGTAGTGTCGACCACCTGCCTCTCCTGGCCCTTGTCGCCTATTTTAAGCTGCTTGGATGGCCACAGAGTAGTGTCCTCCTCCTGCGAGGACACTGTCTTATCCTCCACAAGCCTTTTACCCTTATCTTTCTTCTTGGAGCCAGCAGGCACAGACCCAGAGGGTGAGCGCGTCCGAGAAGGAGAAGGAGGGAGCCTCTGTCGAGCGGAAGTTGACCTAGTCTTCGGAGGTGGAGTGGGAAGTTTCTGTTGGGACTCCCCCGGCTGGCCCTCAATCAGGTCTAGCAAGTTGGTGGTGGGCTTCCTCTTGTAACCCATTGTCGGCCGAAGAGGGGCTTCTGAAGCAAGGAGGTCTGCTTCGGTCAAATTGGGATCACCCAAGTCCCCGGGAGGGTCCTCGGACTGATCAAGCTGAGCGAAAACGTCAAACGCGTCCCCTTCCCCCTCTGGAGCTTCCTCGGCGGCCTCGGCGAACGGTTGGGAAGAGGAGGGGACGGCTGGTGTGACAGCTTCCTAGTCGGAGGGCTCCTCGGGGAATGAAAATCCGTCCTCGGTCACAGTAATCCTCTGAAGCCGAGGATCGTTGGCTCGGATGACGTGCTTTGGAACTGGGAACGATTTCTAGGTAGGTTTATACCCCAAAATTATGTAGGTGGCCCTAACCTGATTGTCGTCGTCGTTTATGTACACCGATGCCCTCAGCACCTTCTACAAATCTTCCCGATTGACCAGATGAAAGTGACGCTTAAAAGCGTGCGGATCTGCAAACGGAAAGTACCACCGCGTTAGTAAAAAAAAAAGGGGAAAGAAAAAAGACGAGAGCTTGAAACCCCTTCTGTTTCCCACTGTCCCACTTGGTATTCCCTCTGTTGTTGGGCAGTGAAGGCCGTCGTGCCACTCCCCTGACACGATGAGGAAATCCTCGTTGAACCCCTTGTTGGACGGGGAGGCACTGAATGAGCCGCACCCTGTCGTCTCTCGTCTTCAGGTAATACGACTTGCCCTTAAGAAGCTGAAGGTTGTAACACCAGTTCACGTTGTGGTGGGTCAACCTTAGCCCCATCTTCTCATTCAGGGCGTCCACACAGCCCAGAATCTTAAAAATGTTTATCCCACACTGGGTGGGGGCCAACCGGAAGTGCATGAGGTAATCTCTCATCACCGACCCCATGGGGATCGTCATCCCCCCTTTAAGGAAGGCGATTATGGGAATTACCACCTCGCCCTCTTGCCTATGTATGCGCCACTGCCCGTCCTCACAATATCTCAGACCTACATTGCCGGGAATTCTGCGGTCAATGATGAATTTCTCCATCGCCTCCGCGGTATCGACGTATTTCTTAAACCTACCCATCCTAGTTGACGCCTAAAAGAACTAAGAAAGAACAGACGAAGTAGAAAAAATGGTAAAGAGAAAGAGAGGTCAGAGAGAGACAGAGCGACTTACTGGAAAGAGGAAGGGCTCCTCGGACAGGCTTTTGTGCTGGAGGTGCTAGTAAGAGTGTGGCTAAACTCAAGAGGGGCGCACGAATATTCTCGATTACAAATGAGGAACAGGAAAAAACGGTTCGTACGGGTATTTATACCCCAAATCGAGGAACCATGCGGGTTTTCCCGCCCATAAATGCAAGACGAACCTCCACCGTTAGATGGGTAACGCCTCATTAGACATGGGAGTACAGAACCGCCTGAATTTAATGATGGGCACGTTACGTGCTCCGAAACGTCAGCGACGTGCCTTGGGCAGGTGAATAGACCCCAGCACTGACGGGGCTGGGGGGGTAAGGCCGAGGATGTCAAAATCCTTTTCCCCGCCCGAGGATGCGTGCAGCAAGATTTTGAGGGGCTATTGTGGGGCCAGAAAATCGGGTAGCCTCGGCCCACTTCAAACCAGGCCCAAATGGCCTACGTCGAGGACGACCCTCCTCAGTCGTCTGAGACCTGGGAAAAACACGAGGACCACCCCACCAAAGGACTCCTGGAATATCCGAGGAGGAGAGGACCCAGTGCCACGCGTTGGCAACAGAAGTACGAAGAAGGGGCAAGCCTTGGGCGAACTGTCACCTCGGCATTGAATACGCTCACCTAACCCTTCTGGCCGCATTAATGGGGATGTAACCCCTTGACAGAGCAATATCGATCAGGGCGAACCACTGGAGCATGGATATGGCCTCTGATGGGACGGACGGTTAGGAGGGAGGCCAATAGATGATCAGCAGGAGGAGGAAGAGAGGGATATATAGGAAATGTGAGCAAAATGTAAAGGGAGGGAGGAAAAAAGTAAAGGGGAAGAAAAAACCTCCTCGGCCATGGGCCGAGGAGCATCCCCCAGTTGTAAACTGTTCTTAGTATTTTTCAATAAAAGGAAAGTAGTTCATGCTTCATGTATGCCGGCGAGCACCTAAACCTTCGATCCACTCTCTACAAATTCATTGTTCTGGGTTCGTTGGACCTTTAACCCACATCCTTTGGGCTTGGGCTACAAAAACAGACCCTACAATATATATACTTATATAAAAATATATATTATATACTAAATTAACCTATTTTGACCACCCTAATAAAAATGTTAAACACCCTAACTTGAAAATCACAAGAATTTGAGTTCAATAAAAATAAGAGTAATGCTACATCCATAATATTTTCACAATAAATATTATGTGGTAAGCTGTTATTAATTCTAATTTGGGCTCAACATTGACATGTTTTATCCACCAATAACAGCTTGTTGCGTAAGATTTGTTATGAAATTGTTGTGGTCACTTTATTATACTTATTTTAGCATTTTCAATTTTCAATTTCCACTATATTTCTTACTAGTCTATTTTTTTTTTCTTTCACTTTGTTAGTACAAAAAAATTGTAATATTTAATGTATTTGTGTGTGTGTGTGTTTTTTGTGACATTGATATATTCAAGTTTCCTCTTTATTAAATTTTGTATAATTTAAATTTCTTAGTGACCACCCTAAAAAAAAATCCTAGAGCTGCCACTGATTTTCATGATCAAGGGTATATTATTATTTGTAGTAGTTGTCCTTATATATCATATTAATAATCAAAAGATTGTTAAATGAAAAAAAGAAAACTTGATTAAGAATACTGTACTTTCAAGCAATTTATTGTGTTCAATAAACAATCGATATTTTCATGATCAAGGGTATAGTAATATTTGTAGTAGTTGTCCTTATATATCATATTAGCAGTCAAAAGATTGTTAAATGAAAAAAAGAAGAATTGATTAAGCATGATTTCTTTCCAAGTCCATGAATTTACATTAAATATTTTTTTTTCTCCTAGCTTTTCTAATATCATTAGGTTGATTATTTTGCTCACATATCATGAATAAAAATCTATAAGAACCATTTCCTTGTCTATTGTCCTAAAGGAATTATTTTTATACATTCTGTTGATGCTTCTGACTTGGTTAAGGATGCTATTAATTTGAGTAACTTGTTTGATGAAATTGTTAGTTGGGTTGGTCCTGCAAATATAGTACATTTGGTCACTGACAATACAGCAAATTATGTAGCTGCTGGAAGAATTGTGTGTGGAAAATATAGGAACATTAGTTGGTCACCTTGTGCAGCACATTGCCTAAACCTAATTTTTAAGGAGATTGGGAAAATGGATCATATAGCTAAACTTGTAGAGCGTGCATCCAAGATCACAGTGTTCATTTATAACCATGTGGCTTTGCAAGCTTGGTTGAGGACTAGAAAAAATTGGACGGAAATTGTGCGTCCAGGGCCAACTAGGTTTGCTACTACTTTCATTGCCTTAGGGAGTCTTAAGGAACATAAGCACGACTTACAAGAATTGGTGACTAGCAAATTTTATGTTGAATCAAGATATGCAAAAGATAAGAAAGTAAAGGCAGTGGTGAAAATCATTCTTGACAATCAATTTTGGAATGATTGTCATGTAATTGTGCATATTATGTCACCATTGATTCGTTTATTACGCATTGTTGATTCTGATGAAAAACCAGCTATGGGTTATGTATATGATGGCATGTATAGAGTAATTGATGGAATCAAAAAAATTTTCAAGGACAAGAAGAGACTATGAGAGCCTTATGTTAATATTATCAAGGATTGTTGGGATAATCAATTCTATAGAGATATTCATGTTGCTGCTTACTGGTTGAATCCTGCATTCCAATATGACTCATCCACTCTTAATAAGAGGCTAGAGACACAATCTGCTGTGACAGATGTTATTGAATCAAAAGTTTCAGTTGGTCGATTGAAGTTTGTGGAGGAATTAAGGCTATTTCGAGAGCATGAACAAACTTTTGGAACCCAACTTGCTCAAGAATCAGCCAAGACATCTCAGCCGGGTAAGATATTGTTTACTTTAGCTAATACTAAAATGTAAATATGTTTTAAAGATCATAGCTCTTTTTTATATTTTTAGGATAAGTATAGTTGTGTTTATTGATTCATTGTATCTTTGTTTTGTGTTGTATATGGAACTTAGATGAGTGGTGGAAGTTGTTTGGATCTTGTGCTCCAACCTTACAAAAGTTTGCAATTCGGATCCTTAGCCAAACAGCTGCCTCTTCAGGATGTGAGCGGAATTGGAGTGCTTTTGAGCAAATACATACCAAAAAAAGAAATAGATTGGAGTATCAACGACTTAATGATCTTGTGTTTGTTCATTATAACTACCGATTGAAAGAAAGGTATATATTATATAATCTCTTTGTTTCAATGTTTTTGTGGGAAAATATGAGTGATTTGGTTACTAATTAAATTATTCATTATGTTCATCTTATGATAGAGTCAAAAGGAAGAAGTTCAATTTTGATCCTATTGATTATGCAAGTATCGATAAAACTGAATTTTGGGTAGTGGAAGATGAGGAACCTCCATTTCTGGATCATGAGGAGATAGAGAATGCATTATATGAAGAGGGAGCCTATCCAATTGAAGAAGGGTCTTCTAGCTATGTACAAAGAGGTTAGCTTATAACAATTCTTTGCCTAGTTGCATATTTTAATTAGACTATATATGATTTATGAGAAATGATTATGAGAATTGTTATTTCATTTATTGTTCTTTGGTTTTGGAATTTGTATAGATATGGACAATGAAGTGATTAAGGATGATGATGACATCAATTTGGAATCACTTGGTGATGAAGATGATGCTCCTCCCGGATTTAGAGATAAAAATCATCCTATTCATGTTGAAGATGAAGAAGATGAGGATGAGGATGATGATTATGATGCTAGTGGTGGAGCATTTGGTTCACATGATGATATTGATTTCAATTGTCTTCATAACAAATGAGGCTTGGGTTTTAAAACTTAGTTGTTTGTTTGAAACTTTGAAACTTAGTTGTTGTTTGTTTGAAACTTTAAAACTTAGTTGTTGGTTGTAATGAACTTATTTGTTATTTTCATTTGGATGTAAATGTAATAACTAATGAACTTATTTAAATGTACACACACATATATATATATATATATATATATACTTATATAAAAATATATATTATATACTAAATTAACCTATTTTGACCACCCTAATAAAAATGTTAAACACCCTAACTTGAAAATCACAAAAATTTGAGTTCAATAAAAATAAGAGTAATGCTACATCTATAATATTTTCACAATAAATATTATGTGGCAAGCTGTTACTAATTCTAATTTGGGCTCAACATTGACATGTTTTATCCACCAATAACAGCTTGTTGCGTAAGATTTGTTATGAAATTGTTGTGGTCACTTTATTATACTTATTTCAATTTTCAATTTTCAATTTCCACTATATTTCTTACTAGTCTATTTTTTTTTTTCTTTCACTTTGTTAGTACAAAAAAATTGTAATATTTAATGTATTTGTGTGTGTGTGTGTTTTTTGTGACATTGATATATTCAAGTTTCCTCTTTATTAAATTTTGTATAATTTAAATTTTTTAGTGACCACCCTAAAAAAAATTCCTAGAGCTGCCACTGATTTTCATGATCAAGGGTATAGTATTATTTGTAGTAGTTGTCCTTATATATCATATTAATAATCAAAAGATTGTTAAATGAAAAAAAGAAAACTTGATTAAGAATACCGTACTTTCAAGCAATTTATTGTGTTCAATAAACAATCGATATTTTCATGATCAAGGGTATAGTAATATTTGTAGTAGTTGTCTTTATATATCGTATTAGCAGTCAAAAGATTGTTAAATGAAAAAAAGAAGAATTGATTAAGCATGATTTCTTTCCAAGTCCATGAATTTACATTAAATATTTTTTTTTTCTTCTAGCTTTTCTAATATCATTAGGTTGATTATTTTGCTCACATATCATGAATAAAAATCTATAAGAACCATTTCTAGAAAAGAATACTTAAAGCTCTCCTAAATTCCTAAGAACTAATTTAATTGGGGTTTGTGGTAAGTGGAGCCGTGGAGGAGGGACAAGATACATAATACATACGTACGTACATATATATATATATATATATAAAAGATTTCTAATAAAATTGTTATTGGTTTGAAATCTCTTTTAAAGAGAAATATATCAAATATCTAGAGTTCCTTTTTGCTCAAATATTCAAGAAAAATAAAACACATAATCAACTTGAACAAAATATCTAGAGTTCCTTTTTGAAATCATAGTAAATGCTAGATTTGTTGTCTCATTTGTGCTTTTCATGAACAAAATATCAATTTAAAGATGAGGGTTTCTTCAAATAAGAAATAACAGTGCTAACTATTCAATCAAATAATATTGAGCATGTTTCCTATTGAAAAGCAAATAGGCTTTTTTTTTTTTTTTTTTTGGTTGCAAAATAGTTCTCAAATTTATAGGTGACAATTTTGATTAGTTATATATGTACTAACTAATATATAATTGGCTCTATTACAATGAATTTAGATGGGGATTCCATCAGAAGCCCTTCCATTTTGTTTATAGTTGTGATTCTCTACCACAACCCACCCCCCCCCCCCTCTCTCTCTCTCTGGATAACCACCTTAATTCTACAAAAGCACCCAAAGGGCCAAGATCGTCTCTTCTGCTAGAGCCGCAAGGCCACAATTGAGGCAGTGAGAATAGAGATGGAAACTGGCCAAAGATACAAGAAGTAAGGATCCCAAACAACCACACTAGGGCCAAAACATTTTCATTCTACAACATGGATAAAGTCCCATGTAACAAAATTAGAGAGAACTTGACGGTCTGGTCATGCATAGAATTTATAAGTCACCACAAAAGTTTTTTTTTTTTGGGGGGGAGAATACACAAAATTGGTGAATTGATGTTAAATTGTTGATTGGGGCATAAATATAGCTTGATAGCAGCATGGTGTTTTTTTTTTTTTTTAAATAATAATAATAGTACCACTTGTTTTCACATATTTTACTAAAAGTCATTTATAGTCTGTCACGTCAGATAATTGTATAATATTAGCATTTTTGTTATTAAAATCACATTCTTGGTGCCCAAAAGAAATGATATAGTAATGGGACACATTCTTTTAAGACAAGGCTCCACTATATATATATATATTTTTTTTTTGAAATATTTTCCTATGATAGTTTTTAGTCAAGCCTTATTTTATAACCAAAAAAAAAAAGTTATACCTAACTTTTTTTTTATTTTTTATATCAAGTTCTACCTAACTTTAGTTTACCTTAATTTTTTTCTTTCCATAAAAAATAAAACAACTTTTTTTCTACCAAGTTTTTTTTTTTTTTGAGAATTTTTTTTCTACCAACCTAACCGTGGTGGAGAATATGGGCTTGTTTGATAAGAGATTTCTAGTAATGTTGTTTATATTTTTTGAAAATATGTATGTGTGAAAATACATGTAATGTTGTTTAAACACTGTAAACTATTGTTTAAACAACGGTAACAAACGACCCTATATTATTGGTTCAACAAAACTTAAGCAACAATACTGAAAGGGAGAAAATACATGCTAGGATGCCTTTTGTGGTTGAACGGGCCGTATATTGTCCACAGACGTCAGGATGGGCGAGCCCGTCATTTGCACAGGCCTCCAGTGGATGGATCTCGTGTGGACGGACCGGATACGGACGGAGCGAAGGAAGGTAGGTTGGTTAGCCATGGGCCTGTTGGACCCCTTAGTGGGGATATTTTGGCCCACTCTCATAAGGCCCTAAACAGAGTCCTTGCGCTAGTTGGACTCCGAAAATCTTATATATTTGGTAAAGATCTTCCCTATAAGGAGGAGATCTGTCCATCACGTTTAGGATTCTACAAGAAGAGTCCTATAAGGAAAAGACTTTCGCACCAAGAAAGAGACGTCAACCCTCTATTACTATAAAAGCCCCAATACCCTCACAAACCAAGGTACGCATTATTTTACCCTCTCTAGCACTCTAGAGTTATGAGAATACTTTCTGACTTGACCTTCGGAGGGTATTTGGCCGGCACCACACCGGCGCCCTTTGATAAGTTTTCTCCTTTGCTTTGTGCAGGTTAACATATAAGCGAAAAGGGCATTGTGCGACTCATTGGTGGACTTCTCAGCTTCATCAAATACAATTATTGGTATGACTCATATGAGAACATGATCTAGATAGGAACCATAGGCTCCTTAGTTCTTTTGTTTTTTAGTGAACATGTGTTTAATTTTAGCAAAAAAGAAGAAAAAAAAGAAGGGCATGCTTAACGTGAGAAATAGAAGCAACAATACAATTATTGGTATGACTCATATGAGAACGTGATCTAGATAGGAACCATAGGCTCCTTAGTTCTTTTGTTTTTTAGTGAACATGTGTTTAATTTTAGCAAAAAAGAAGAAAAAAAGAAGGGCATGCTTAACGTGAGAAATAGAAGCAACAATACAATTATTGGTATGATTCACATGAGAACATGATCTAGCTAGGAACCATTGGCTCCTTTGTTCTTTTGTTTTTTAGTGAACATGGCGTTTTGCGTTTTCCTTCTTCTTCTTCTTCTTCTTTTTTTTTTTTTTGATGCACGTGTTTTAGCTTTTAAGAGACAAAGTGCACTGTTTACGGGACCCACAACCACTTTATTCAGAAAAAAAAAATTATAAATAGGTCATACGGCACTATTCACACATTTAAAAATTATTTTGCTGCAATGTTTTCAATTTTCAATTTTCAGCAAAATAAGTTGTATTCAAACGGACCCTAAAAGGAGCATTATTATTAGTCACTACTCCTAATCCATCTTTAGAGGATCATATTATATATCAAGGTGCATAAATAAGAAGGGCATAAATATAGCTTGATTGCAGAATGGTTTTTTTTTTTTTTTTTTAATAAATATAATAATACTAGTACCACTTGCTTTCACACACATTTTATTACAAGTCACCTATAGTCTGTTACATAGGACAATTGTGATAAAGTGTATAATACTAGCATTTTTATTAAAATTGCATTCTTGGTGCCCAAAAGAAATGATACGATAATGGTACAAATTCTTTTAAGACAAGGCTCCACTATTTTTTTTTTGAAATATTTAACTATGATAGGTTTTAGTCAAGCCTTATTTTATAATAAAAAAAGTTCTACCTAACTTTAGTTTACCTTAATTTTTTTTCTTTCCATAAAAAATAAAACAACATTTTTTTCTACCAACTTTTAAAAATTTTTTTTTGAGGAAAATTTTGTCTACCAACCTAACCGTACTTGGTGGAGAATATATTATTGGTTCAATAAAAGCAATAATACAATTATTGGTATGACTCATATGAGAAATGATCTAGGAACTATAGGCTCCTTTGTTCTTTAAACGATCATATTATATGTCAAGGTGCATTCATATCCTCCTTGCTTCAACGATGGATTCAAGGAAAAGTGAAGTAGTACACGAATTCCTCCCATATTTCCGAGCATACAAAGATGGGCGAGTGGAGAGAAACTTTGGCACCGATATAGTCCCTCCATCAATCAATTCCCAAAGTGGCATTTCCACCAAAGATGTTGAAATTGTTAAAGAAACTGGCCTATCAGCCAGGGTTTACATTCCAAGTACCATTAGTCCAGGCCAAAAGTTACCTATTCTAGTGTACTATCATGGTGGGGGCTTCTTTATGGGTTCACCATTTTGTCCAACATATCATAACCATGTTGCTGCTCTTGTAGCTGAGGCTAATATAGTTGCAGTTTCTGTTGATTACAGATTAGCCCCAGAACACCCTGTGCCAATAGGCTATGAAGATTCATGGGTTGCACTTCGATGGGTTGCTTCTCACTATAATGGTCAAGGTCCTGAAGCCTGGCTGAGAGAACATGGCGATTTTCAGCGTTTTTTTCTGGCTGGGGACAGTATTGGAGGCAATATTGTGCACAACATGTTAGCACAAGCTGGGGTTGAAGGTCTTCAAGGAGTGAAATTATTAGGAGCTTGTTTGGTTCAACCTTACGTTAGTAAAACAGAAAGTGTTCATACTGGTGTGGAGGACAGATCGTGGCTTTTTTCATGTCCAACAACTAGTGGTTTCGATGATCCAAGGATAAACCCGGCTGAGGATTCGAGGCTTTCAAGGCTAGGGTGCTCCAAGGTGCTAATTTTTATTGCTGAGAAGGATGATATGAGGGAGAGGGGTTTGTTCTATTATGAGACATTGAGGAAGAGTGGGTGGGAGGGAGAGGTGGAGATTGTGGAGACAGAAGGAGAGGATCATGTGTTTCATTTGTTCAACCCAAATTGTGAGAAGGCTCTGGCCTTGTTGAAAATGTTGGCTTCTTTCATAAACCAAGACAAGGCTTCTTAGTAATTAATTAGCCTATGTTTTTTTCATAAACCAAGAAAAGGCTCTTAGTACTTGCCAATGTCTTAGATCCTAATGAACTTGTATTAGCAATAATTACCTAATATATAGCAGGTTATTTAGCTATATTTCTGAGTTTGTGATGAGCTTAATTGCATTATAATAAAGGTGACAAGAACAAATGTCAACTCGCAGTGTTGGTGGTTGATGAAACGCATTACATTTACAGCATGCTAAGCCAATTCGTATGAAATTGTGTTATCCCTGATTAAAGTCATTAAATTCATATGAATTTTTTTTTCTTATGGTATGTTTGGATGACAAGATTTGGGCATATAAATTTGGATTTGAGTTATTAAAATCCAAACACTTTGTTCGAAGGTATTTTGATAGTTTACTAAGGGTCAAAATTATGGATTTAGCAGATCCATCAAAGATTTTAAACCTTTAGGTCTGTTTGGTTAGGGAGATAGAAAATTGTGGAAAGATAGAAAAGTGAAAGGATAAAAAATATTTAGTTTTTCCTTATGTGTGTTTAGTTGGAGGGATGGAAAAATGGAGGGATGAAAAACTTCTTTGTTTGGTTGAGAAAAAAAAAAAATGAGAAGATGAAAAATGTAATCTATACAAATATAGTCTCATGCCTTTATTAGATAAAAATAAAATAAAAGTAACAAATTAGAGGGGGCAAAATGGATGAACCAAAAAAATAAAACCAAAACAAATGAACAACTAAAGAAACATATGAGTAACATAAAAGACAAAAAAAAAAAAAAAAAAAGAAAAACCAAAGAAAAAAAAAGGGAAGAAATGGCCAAAGAAGAAAACAAAAATACGAAATACCCTCTGAGCTATGCATAAGAGGTCACATGGCCTTTTTGGCCATTCTCTTTTGTTCTTGGTTTTCTCTTCTATTTTCTCCCTAGTTTGGAGAGATAGCATTTTAGTGGTGAAAGAAAACACTCGGGCCCCACTAGTTTTATCTTCTTAAAATTCACCTAACCAAACACCCCAAAAATCATTTCATTTCCTCTCTTTTCCATCATTCTTAAAATCTACCAAACTAAAACAGACCATTATGAAAGAAAACAAGGAAGATAAAAAATGAGGGAGAAAATATGAGAAAACTCTATCTTTTTTGAGAGAATATAAGCCTACCAAAACTCTATCTTCCCAAATTTGAGAGAAAATACAATAAAAAAAGTTTCGCTTTTTTGGAAAAACTATCCCCAGCCCCTCATTCAAATTTTGAACATTTTTCCTTCTTTCCTTTTTTGTCTTTTTTCTTATCTTGTCTCATTCTTTCTTAAGTCTCACCTTTTTTTTTTTTGGTTCTTGAACTTCTTGTGTATGTGTGTGTGTGTGTTTTTTTAATTTATAAAATAAAGTGCTCATTTATACACAATTTTTTAATAAAAATATAAAATGTTACATTTTGTTTTATATAATAAGACATAAAGGTAAATTTATATTAACTCTTTTTTCTATTTTTTTTTCGGCGTAAATACACTTTTAGTCCCTACATTTTGAGTCATTTGTCAATTTGGTCCCTAAACTGATTTTGCTCCTAGGTTAGTCCTTGATTTTTTAAAATCGTTTTTAAAATGATCCTTGCCATCAACCCAATTACGGAAAATGCTGAAGTGGCAGACGGATTTCATTGTTTGCTGACATGGCTAATAAAATAATATTAAAAAATACCAAGTCAGCATCCATGTTAGCGTTTTAATGACAAGTCAACATTTTAATTAATAAAAAAATTAAACTGAAAAAATTCAAAATCAAAAACAAAAAAAGAAAAAAACTTTTTCAGATCCTCTCTTTCTCAGTGTTTGTGTCTGTATCTTTCTTCTTTTCATTTCCTTTTTTTTTAGATCCTTTCTTTCTCTGTCTCTTAGTGTGTATCTGTGTTTGTATCTTTCTTTGTTCAAGCTTTCAATCCCTCTCTCTCTCTCTCTTAATCTCTAACATTTTCTCTCTCTCTAAACCCGACTCTTTAATTTCTGGGTTTTTCTAGTTTTTCATGGCGTGGTCGGTAATGGAGGTGGAGATTGGTAATCCATGGGTCTTGGATTATGGGTTTGGTTGGAGATGGAGATGGAGATGGCTTGGTTTGGTTGGAGAGGTTGGGTTTTTCTGGGTTTCAATGGAGTGGGCTGTGGCCGTGGAGATCGGTGTGGTTGTGGAGAAGGAAACGATGATGACAACTGATCATGCTACTGGTTGTGGGTCTTGTTGAATAATTATATACTTTACTAGAGGTCATATAGACACATACCTTTGGTGGAACTGATCACCAAATTGCCAGATCTTGTTCTTTGCTTGCTTTAGGAACTCCTCACGATTTCCTTTGTGGAACACCTCCAAGTCGTAGGAGAAGCTACTAGAGTCTCTCCTAATTTTCACGCTCCAAATTCTAGGGAATAGTAGATGGTGTCTCAGAGAGATAGCTTATCTTGAGAGAGCACTAAAAAATATACGTATGTTCACTCACTATGTCTAACATCAATCTAACTGATGTAGGAGCATTTAAAATACTAGTAGAGATTTACTTACTATTAGATATATGTGATCCCTAAAAGATCTCATCTCTTTAGTTTCAAATTACTCCACCACTGATATTGATAACCCATATCAATATCTATTAAGTTTAAATTACATTTAAACTTACTTATCAGATAACCCATGTGGACGATCCATGGGCCATGGTTTATGGGTTGGATAAAAAACTAGCCCAGTTTCTAACATCTCCCACTCATCCACACTGGATACTACAGTCAGAATTGGCTCCTCTCAATCTCTTGTCCAATCCTTTCTTTATACAGAAAAATGGAGTGTGCGACCTGACGAGAAGGTGTAGGGTAGGAGTACTATATTAAGTCACCATCTAAACTAACATTGTACATCACTCAAAGTATCTTGTCTATGCCCTATATTATTTGATCACACCCGATCAAGTTTCTGTAATCCCTCATGAGTTCAAAACTTAAAACAACACTTGATCCTATACCATATAATATGCTTATGATTATGTTGGTTGAAAAATAGATTTCTCATAATCGCTAGGGCTATGAGCCATAAAATAAATGGTGTGTTCTAAATAATCTTCCCCAGACACTCATGTCAATTCATTCACACTTGATTGCTTTCCTAGACATGCTCCGCGAGACCATATATATCATGGCCTTGAGATGACATGCTAAAGTAGCGACATCAAACATTCACTTCTTGACATAGTTCTAGGTTGAAAAAGGGCACAAAATGAACCATATAATGGTCGACTAAGGCTCACATAGTGATGGAATAGGGATTTATCCAATCACTCCCTTAATTGGTTGGCTATAGCACATAAAGTATAATTTGTATGCTACGGTGGAGCTCCCACTCAACTGGGCTTGTCACACTCAAACACTGTACAAATCTTAGTCCAATTGCCACAAAAGCAACCAACTTGAGTTTCTCAGTATAGTTACACATCAAGTTCTTGTCCAAGATCTCACATTTGGCTTTATTCAGGCTTCATGAAGTTGTGGATACACTTCAAGTGCGACTCCCATAAGTCTCATCTTAGCCTAGCTAAGGCGACATTCATTATATTATCTTGCACGCCTCCTTAAGCGTTAAGATGATCACTTACTTGATTTACACAAAAACAAAGTAATCACTATGTCTCATCCTGCTTGCTACTCAAGCGCTAGGGTGATCGTCTATGTGAGTAGACCGATCTAAGCCTAGTGACATATTCTCAAATAATGTGTGCTTAGTATGCAATATCAATCACATCACAAGATGAATCAAAATGAATAACATCATTATTGCATAAAGTATGAATCAACATAAATGTCCATAAGGTATCCAAAAACATATCAAATCCTACAAAGTCCCAAACTCCTAACATGAGCCTAAAAGGCATCTCTAGCAATGGCTTTAGTAAGTGGATCAGCCACCATCCTGCTAGTGGAGATATGTTGGAGGATCACATTTCCTTGTGTAATAGCAAGACAAATGTAGTTATAACGACTCTGTATGTGTTTGCTATTGCTATGATACTTAGGATCTTTAGCATGAGCCAAGGCTGTCATATTATCACAATACATCTTTATAGCTTCATCTGCAAGAGATATCACCCTTAGGCTTTGGAAAAATCTCTTTAACCAAACAGCTTTTTGTGCTGCTGCTAAACAAGCAACATACTCAGACTCCATTGTGTATAAAGCAATGCAAGATTGTTTCTTACTGCACTAAGAGATAGTTGCACCACTAAGTAGAAATGCATAACCTGTAGTGGACTTGCGCTCATCTCTATCACTGGCCCAATTAGCATCAGAATAACCTCTCAATCTCAAATCTAGACCCTGATAGCAAAGAATGAGATTCGATGTCCCATGAAGGTATCAAAAAATCCTCTTAACTGCTTACCAATGAACAGGTCCTGGATTACTTTGATAATGACTAACCATACCAACTGCAAAACAGATGTCTGGTTGAGTACATAACATAGCATACATCAGACTTCTAACTGCACTTGCATAGGGAACTCTTGCCATTTCTCTCTTTTCCTTTTCTGATTTAGGGCAATCTTCGAGGCTTAATGTATGTCGCTTCTCAATTGGAGTGTCTATGGGTTTGGAATTATGCATACGAAATCGTTCTAAGATCGTCTTTATGTAAGTTTCTTGAGACAAACCAAGAAGCTTCTTTGAGCGATCCCTGAAGATCTTAACTCTAAGCACATAATTAGCCTTTCCCATGTCCTTCATTTCAAAAATAGAGGACAACCACCTTTTGGTGGTGACAATAATCTCCATATCATTTCTAGCCAACAAAATGTCATCCACATACAAAGACAGGATAAGTAAACTCTTTCCTAATCATTTGACATACACACAATGGTTTTCTTCCATCATTTCGAAATCAATCGAAATAATAGCCTTATGAAATTTGAAATACCATTGTCTAGACGCTTGCTTTAGGCCATAAATGGAACGCTTAAGGCGGCACACTTTGCGCCCTTGTTCCTTGACCTCAAAGCCAATAGGTTGATCTATATAGATCTCCTCGTCTAGTTCTCCATTGAGAAATGTAGTCTTTACATCCATTTGGAGGAGTTCCAAATCCAAATGTGCAACAATAGCTAGAATAAGTTGAATAGAGACAAATCTCACTACTGGGGAGAAAGTCTCATCGAAGTCTATCCCTTCTCTTTAGGTATGGCCTTTCGCCATGAGACGAGCCTTATATTTGTCAATTGATCCATTTGCCTTGCGCTTTATTTTTAAAACCCACTTGTTTCCAATGGTCTTGCGCCCAGGCGAAAGGTCAACCAACTCCCAAACTTGATTCTTTGCCATAGAATCCATCTCATCCCTCATAGCAATTATCCATTCATGTAAAGTAGGTGAAGTTAATGCTTACTCATAGGAAGCAGGCTCATCAAGGTCCAGTAAATCACATATAAAAGATTCCCCCTCAATCTCAAAATGACAACAGGGTATAGTTCCATGTTCACTTCTACGTTCCTTGGATCCTTGTGTGTCACTATCTAGCGGTATGCTCCCACTAGGAGCAAAATCACTCCCACTATCTTTGGCGATTTCAGGATGAAGTTGTGATCCTCCACTCTAGCCTAAAGATGGTATAACACCTTCAAGTTCTTGTAGTTCATAGAGCTGAAGATCTTGTTTTGCTTCACTAATGCTTGGAAAATCATCTTCAATGAAGTTGACATCATGAGACTCTATCTCAGTCATTCCACCATCAGAATGTTCACCATACATTACATACCCCTTTGAGCTTTCTGAATATCTTATAAAGATTTTCTTACTTGCTCTAGGGCCGAATTTCCCATACTTATGGGAAGTATTGTGAATAAAACTTGCACAACCCCAAGGCCACAAGTTCTCCAAATTGGGTTTTGCACCAGTCCATAACTCATATGGTGTTGTGGGAACTGATTTAGAAGGCAAACGGTTAAGGATGTAGGTAGCAGTTAACAATGCATCCCCCCAAAATGAAATTGGTAGGTTAGCTTGCACCATCATCGATCTAACCATCTTTAATAGAGTACGATTCCTTCTCTTTGCAACACCATTTTGTTGTGGAGTGCCAGGAATCATCAATTGCCTGCATATCCCTTTTTCCTCACACAGTTCCTGAAACTGTTTAGACAAATATTCACGACCCCTATCAATTCGAAAAACCTTTAGGTTCCTTTCTTTCTGATTCTCAACCTCTGCCACAAAGTGCTTAAAGCAATCTAATGCTTCAAAGCAATGGGAGATTAGATAGACATAATTGAAATGTGAATAGTCATCTATAAATATGAGAAAATAAGAGGCGCCATGGCATGTCTTAACATTCATAGGTCCACATATGTCCGAATGGACTAATTCCAAAGGATGAGTTGCCTTTGGAGTCTTACCAAAAGGCTTCCTACAGGCCTTTCCAGCTAGACAAGGTTCGCACATAAGTAGGCTTACATTAGTGATAGACCCCAATAGGCCTTCTCTAGCTAGTCTAGCCAATCTATCTTTTCCTATGTGTCCAAGTCTAGCATGCCACATTATAGAATCAGAAATATCATCATTATGAGCAATAAAAGAAAAAGAGGAATGATCTAAATCCAACATAAAGAAATTATTAGATAAATAACCATGTCCATACAAGGTTTTATTTAAATAAAAATCCAACAAAAGACCATCGAAACGGAAACTAAATCCAAGTCTAAGCATAGTAAGTACTGAAAATAGATTACAATGGACACCAGGTGCATGAAGCACATCATGAAGAAGTAACGTACGCCCCAGACGCAATTTGAGCTGGTAGGTTCGAACTCCTATGACTTCTTCTTGAGCTCCGTTACCCAAAATAACATACTGTGTGCCTGTTGGTATCTTTTTGTAATCCACACACCCAACTCTATCTCTGGCTATATGTTTGATTGCTCCTGAATCTACAATCCACCCAGGAATAGTATGAGCAACAAAAACATGTGTACAAACATAAGTAATAGCAGAGTTGTTAAGAATGGATACCTTCTTCAGCTCAGTGCACTCACAAGTGAAGTGGCCTTATCCTTCTTAGCACGCTTGCCCTTTTGGTGCTTTGCTATCTTGCCTTCTTTAGGCCCAAGGCTACTAGCTCCTTTGGCATTCCTCCTTTGTCCTTTGCGTTTAGGCCTGAATGCCTTCCGCTGCCCAGATTAGGTGACAAGGAAGGTGTTTTGATGCGCCCCTATGCGCTCTGCCTCAAGCTTGAGATGACGAGAAATATCAGCAAAAGTCTTGATATTCTTACTATGTGTAAAAAACAAGCTTCATTTGCCCCCAAGTAGGTTCAAGCAGTGAATGTATCACCGTTGTGACCTGTTGTTCATCAGAGAGATTATTGCCAGCAGCCTTTTGGTCACAGATCAATGAAGACATTGTCCTTAGATGTTTAGCTATGCTATGCTTTGAATCCATAACATATTGCTCAAACTTCAAAGTAAGAGCTCGCAACCTAGTTGCTTAAGTCCCTCCATAGGCAATCTTAAGCTGGTTCCACATCTCTTGGGCATTTGGATAGTTCTCAAACTCCCCAATAAGATCATTGTGCATGCTACTCAGCATAGTGAAGTGTGCACAATGATTTTTCTTAACCCAAGACTTATAGGCCTCAAAGTCACGACGATGTTGGGCAGTATTCCCATTTTCAGGTTGCATCATCACATTGGTTAGGGTTTTAAGGACCTCTTGTTCATTAAGCAGATATTGAATTTTTCTATGCCACATATCATAGTTGGTTCCATCTAGTTTCTCTCCCTTAGTTAGATCAGCAATTACATTCTAAGTGGCCATGTTCACTACATTCATTACACAAGTTGACATTAGCACATACATTTTTAAATTTTATTTCCAAAAATCCAACTAGACCATGATATTCCTTTCTACATAGAGAGATTGAAAATTTCGCTAAGGTCATAATCATCTCTCACTATGTAAATTGGAATAACATATCTAATTGATTTAAAATAAAATTTTGTGAAGAATAAAACATCACACCATTCACATATTAAATCATACATATAACATATGTCTATACATTTTTGTGCACAACACATTGTGCATGGGCTCCACTACAAGCCCTATTGGTAATTTCATACAACATGCTAAGATAAAATTTGAAATTATAGGTAACCGTAAAACACATCCCCTTACATGGCTTCCAAAATTAAATTACATAGCCTTAAATTACATTGCCAAAAACAATGGCCCAAAAAATTGCCAAAAAACATTGGCCCAAGAAATTACATATTCAAGTACCCTACTACAAAGACTCTATTTGTAATTAAAAATTGGGGATGCCACGTTTCCAAATAATTTCAAAAATTGTCTTATCCATCCACAATAACAATAAATAAAAATATTCATGTTGCATAAATTACCAAAATAATCTTTAACTATAGAGATGAGCCAAAGAGTCTCACAAACCCTTTGGACACATATTCATCACATAATGCATTCATATAATATCAATTCAATCATATTACAATATGTTAAAAAGACATCATAAATTAATTCAAAGATTAAAAACATGCATAATTATACAGAAAATTAGAAAACTAATTTCACAATTTTCTCATGTTATCACAATTCTACTTTAACATCACAGTTAAAAAAAAATTGCCACTACAACTACACATATGTCACATTAGAAAAAATGTGGTCTAAACAAAATTAAGAATATATAGTGTTTTACTATATATTAAAATAAATAATAAGAAAACCCACTGTGCATGTTATGACATTTGATTTTGATATAGTTTTCTATATTGTTATAACCCAATTCCTTTGTAAACTATGTTACAAATCCACATATCATTTGTAAATAATATTACAAACCCACACAGCCGCTTGCGTGTGGCTTATCACTTGCACAGTTTCCTTGTTGAAGGAAACAACAACAATTTGTGATACACCAACGTGATCTGCACAATATCCTTATCAAAATGTAACTAGTACACTAACGTGGGGCTCTATTATTTTATTATTATTTTTTAGATAACCACTCAAGCTATTAGTGGTTAGTGGAGCCCGCACGGTACACTATTACAAAACAATTTTCTTTTTATTGTTCGTCGTCTTCAACCTTAGGCATCAATTTTTCAAATTTTATCAAATACAACCATAATCTTTAAAAGACCACAACTTTCTCATTTAAAGTCTAAATTAATCATGTAAACTGTCGTTTCAAAGCTTATGGAATGTACTTTCAAACCATTAAAAAAATATTTGACATTAAACAAGATTTAATGGGTCAAAATAAGCCTGTAAATTTTGGATTACATGTAAACAATCAAAAAATTACAGTTTTTATTTTTTCTCTCTCTATGCCATTAACATGCTTCTAAATATTACAGATCTGAAAAATTAAAAAAATTACTTAAACTTTTAATTTTAGCATGCATATAGGATTACATATTTCAGAGATCGTGGCATAATTTAGGAGTGAAAACAAGCATAAAACGGCTTTGATACCAATGTCGAATAATTATATACTTTACTAGAGGTCATATAGACACATACCTTTGGTGGAACAGATCACCGAATTGCCGGATCTTGTTCTTTGCTTACTTTACAAACTGCTCACGATCTCCTTTGTGGAACACCTCCAAGTCGCAGGAAAGGCTACTAGAGTCTCTCCTAATTTCCACACTCCAAATTCTAGGGAACAATAGATGGTATCCAGAGAGATAGCTTATTTTGATAGAGCACTCAAAAATATATGTATATTCACTCACTGTGTCTAACATCAATTTAACTGATGTATGAGTATTTAAAATACTAGTAGAGATTCACTTACTATCAGATATACATGATTCCTAAAAGATCTCATCTCTTAAGTTTCAAATTACTCCACCACTGATATTGATAACTTATATCAATATCTATTAAGTTTAAATTACATTTAAACTTTCTTATCAGATAACCCATATGAACGATCCATGGGCCATGGTTTATGGGTTGGATAAAAACCAGCCCAATTTCTAACAGGTCTTAAGTGGCGCTTCTGAAGAGATGAAGGCTATGAAATGGGTGAGTCCAGACCGATCTCGTTGAAATCGAGTCACGAAAGCCATCATTGTTGGCTTTGCAATTCAGTGACTCGGTGTGACGTTTCAGATTTGGCCATTGATGAAGTGGATGGCCGAAGCAAGGATTTTGAGGTCTGGGTTTATTGATGACTGAAATAAGGAGCTGCTTATGGTTTCTGGGTTGTTCATCTCAGTGGGTTTGTTGCTTGATCTCTCTATATGTTTATTTCTAGGTTGTAAATTTGTGGGTTTGTTGTAATTTTTCTGGGTTTGTTGTTTGATATTGATTTATGGGTTCGATGTTCACTTCATTTTTTGGATTTCATGTCAACTTATGGGTTTAAACTGATGAGGTTAACCAAAAACAAAAGCAAAAAGAATTAAAATGATTATGAATTTTTATTTTTTAAGAAATGATTTTAGTTTAAATTAGATTTTATGCTTTTTTAATTTAATTTAATTTTTTTTAGTTTTCTTAGCTGGCTTTTTTTATTAATTTAAATGTTGACATGGCATTTAAAAAATGTTAAATATATTTTTTTACTATTATTTTATTAACCACATCAGCAAACAGTGAAATCCGTTTGCCACTTCAACATTTTTCGTAATTGGGTTGATGGCAGGGACCATTTTAAAAACGATTTAAAAAAATCAAGGACTAACCTAGGAGCAAAATCAGTTTAGGAACCAAATCGAGAAACGGCCCAAAATCTAGGGACCAAAAGTGCATTTACGCATTTTTTTTCAACCAAACAAATTAGTTTTTCAGCTCTTCAATTTTCCACTCTCTCAACCAAACATATATGAGAGAAAACTAAATATCTTCTATCCTCCAACCAAACTTTCACCCCTCCAACCAAACGGACCTTTAATCCTTTAATTTGAAATAATTTCTAAACCATAATATTTTAAAAATCCATATGACATACTTAAATATTTATGGATTTGGAATTAAGGAATTTTAAATCCATCATTTTAAAATTCAAAACCAAATTGAAGTATTTAATTGCAAACTTAAGGAATATGGGAAAAGATAGCAGGGGATCTGATTATTGTCTCTTTTTTCATGTATGATATTATATGAATGAAGCATCTATTTAGAAGTGAACTACCTATTGCAGTTACACTGATTTTAGTTACAAGTCATTTAGAACATTATGTAGAATAGTCAGCACAGGTCTTCCTGGAGTAGCAAAGGCATCGGATGTCACCGCTCAAGATTAAGGGGGTTGCCAATAGAGGCCATCAAGGTGATGATGTCGGAATTATATGAAATTCGGCAAGTTGAAGGGAAATGATATTCTAATTTAGACTCGAGTTTGTTGTCTCGAGCATGGCTTAAATTTAGGCAAATTCCTTCATTAAGGCCTTGAAAACAATGTTTGTGCTATTTATAATAATAATTATTATTCCTTAATAACTTTTAGTTTAAAAGTCACAATAAAGTCCTGTTTGTTTTGGGATGTCTCTTAGAGATTGTATTTATTAATTTCCGCAATTATCTAAATTTTGTTATTTTTAACAAAATAGCTATTTTGCCACCTAATTATGTGATTAGCACATATTAGGGTTTCTAGGCGTTTTCATAGCCGTCCTAGGATTTCTTTTACTATTTAAACATATTGTAGCCTTCAAGGCAATTCAATTTTTCAGATTTATAAAAATACAAACTTTGTCTATTTTTCTCTAGTGGATTCCAGAACCCTATCACCTTGTGGATTCAAGGGATTTCTTGTGGATTTGAGGTTTTCATTCAAAAGCTAACGTGGTTAGTTTCTTTTCTATTCAGAAAGTAACGTATTTGTTTTCTTGTAACTTCTACGACATTAGAACAGGTATGTATTGCATTATCTAAACAATCCATGCAACAAAAATATCAAACCTATTGTTAATTTTACTACAAAAGATTTAAAATTTGAGATTTAAAAATTGAGATAATTTTCATTTTTAAAATGGAGATTCTCATTAAAAAAAAAACATTGCAGATTGCTAATCTCTCTTTTCTCAGTCACAATGGTTCTAGAGTCTAGAGTCTTGACTAGGTAACTGCACCCCACTTGATTCTTCTTGCATAGATTGTATTATGGTCTATGGTACAAGGACTCGACTTTGAGAAACTTTGAGGTCCAAAACAATTTTTTCCCAAAATGCGAGGAGTAATCATATTGCATTAGTGATATAAACCAAATTGGTCATGTACTCAAAAAGGCTGCATGTCAAAAGCCTATTTTACCATTCAAGCCCAAAAGACCCACTCTAGTAGAACTTGTAAAGTTTAACTATTGCAAAAAAAATTGCAATTGTGCTACAATGTGATTCTAAATGTAGAATCACATTGTAGCTCAATGGTAAAAGAGATATTAATATTTTATGCATAAATATCAGTTCTCTCTCTCTCTCTCTCTTTACAGTCTTTCATCTCTCTCTCTCTCTCTCTCTCACCATCGCTGCTGATTCACCCGCCCATCTCCAAATCCCTTTAATCACAGGCTTTTCTCTCTCTATGGTCTCTTATCTCTCTCTCTCTCTCTCTCTTTCTCTCTCTCTCTCTCTCTCCATCACTGAAACTCTTTCACACCAAGCCTCTCTCTTCTCTCTCATCCCCTATGGGTATTTTTTGTGGTTTCTGGCGGTAGAGATTAGCGAGTGATTTGGGTTTCTAGTGGAGATCGGCAAGTTGTTTAGGTTTTTGGCGATGGTGGGTTTGTGACTGATGTGGGCGTGGGTTAGGTAGTGCAGCAGCGGCATGGGTCGGTGGTGGGTTTCTGGTTTTGATTTTGGATTTTGATTTGAATCAGAGATCAGCGAGTGATTTGCTATGGATTTTGGATTTTGATTTTGGTTGGATTTTGCTTAGCGAAGGTGGGTGGTGTGACTAAGAAGTTGGACGATGGTGGTGGTGGTGGTGGTGGGTGGTTGACAAAGTAAGAGAAATAGAGATCAAAGAGAGAAATGAGAAATATTTTTATACTATTTTAATGTGTAGTATGGTAAAGTAAAATTTAGGATGACGAATGTATTGTAAAATGGTATTGTATAATTGATAAAGTGAATATATAGGATAGTAAAATATGAAAGGATGGCATGAACCATTATGAATGCCCTAATTGTGAGATATATCATTGCCTGAAAGTTGTGTCAAATCCCAGTCCCATTGTGCTCCTATCTTGTCGCACAGTAATTTGAAAGCATAATTCCAATATGAGCAAGGCCAACCCCACTGCCTCAAAAAAGAAAAAAAGAAAAAGAAAAAAAAAAAGAGGACCAACCCCCACTGCTTTTCGTCACTAATGGCCGGCCCTAGGCCTAGGCCTAAGGCCCCTAGCATGGAAAGGCCCCCAAATATAGGGGCAGTAAGTTATTTATTTATTTATTTATTTTTATTAAAGAAAAAATGTGTGTTAGGTGTACCTTTTTTTTTTTTTTTTTTTCAAAGCCTAAAATATTATAGTAGTATATTACAAGTTTATTACGTAAGTCCTATAAATTGATATGTCACTAATCACATAAAATAATTTAATACTCATTTATATTTTTGTTGAGTATTACCTTATTGCCACATCAGTTTGTAAGTTTTTTAATAAAATTTATAGTAAATTTAACATTTTCTTCGGAAAAAAAAAAAGAATTAATAGAAATGCAACCCAATCTCCATTAAGTGAATGAAAAATGCTAAAGTTAATATAAATTTTATAACAAAAAACTTATAAACTGATGTGACAGTAATATTATCGGTGTCACTTAAACAGTATAATAAATGAATGTTTGAATAAGTTTTTTTGGATTGGTGATATGCTAGTTTATAAAACCTATATAGTAAGTATCATTAGCTCACTTTGGGTGAATTAATCATATTTATAAGTATGAATTAATAATAGATTTGAAATAAAAATATATAATAAGAAATTAAATATTATTTAAGTGATATTTAGATGTAAAAGGCTCCTTTAAAATTTCCGCCTGGTTTCAAACTGTCTTGGGCTGGCCTGGGACTCACTCTCACCTTTTCTTTCTACCCATATGGGTTGTGACTGACTGACTGTGAGTCATGCTTTATTTCCTTTCAGCAAGAGTGAAAAAAAGAAAAAAAGAAAAAAAAAAGAACTATACAAAAGTTTGATCTTAGCTGAAAGGCTTCTAAAACAGAATACAAGTGTATCACGGGTATGTAATGCTAGGACTACCGAAATTGGCATAGTGCCAAAAAATTGTGCCAATTTCGGTGGTCCTAGTATTACTCATGATAAATTCATGTTATGTTATACACTTACCTCGTGCTATGTTACTGTAAACTTTACTAAATAAATTTTTTTTAGGGACACATCCATTTTTATACCCAAATTCATGTCCTGTTTATACGGTAACTTTTGATTGGATTTCGAAACTTTCACATATTTTACCACATGTACTTAAAAAAAAAACTGAAATTCAATCAAGAGCGGAGATATAATAAGAAGGATGTGGATTTGAGCGTCGGAATAGGTGTAATACTTATATATATATATATATATATAATCACAAAGAATAATTGGTAAGATTTACGTTTTTCCTTGTTCATTACCTCCGCACACAGAGTCCTTGAAACAAAGAAGCTTTTATCATTGCGTTCTACTCTTTGAAACAATTATTTATCAAGGGTGCATTGAACTTTTTCCGCAGCTTCAAACCTTCAAGAATGGATTCAACACCAACTGAAGTTGTGTTCGAGTTTGGTCCATATTTACGGGCATACAAAAATGGAAGAGTATAGAGATTCTTTGGCACCGACTAGGTTCCTTCATCAATCAATTCTGATCATGGTGTTTCCTCCAAAGACGTTTTAATCGACCAAGAGACCGGCTTATCAACACATATTTTCATTCCTAGCACCATTGTAAAGTTGTTATTTACAACTATATGTTTTGTTGGCTTATATTCCGTGCCAAATTTGATTGTAATTATTTTCAATTTGTTGTACCCTGTATTCTTTGTGAGATTTCATTGTAAGGGTTGTGTGATAGAGAGAGTAATGTGAAAACTCAAGCATTTGAAGGCTGAAGAAGGTTTCGCGAGTATCTCGCGACTTAGCATCCTGTAAAGTATATCATGTGCCCTGCACATGCTGGAATGTGAAGAGTCAGGCCAGATGGAGACAGCTGTGTCTCGCGAGTATCTCGCGGGTAAGGTCTTTCTGCAAGACACCCGTGAGGCATTATGTTCTGCCAGCCTGTCCAGTTTGATTCACACTTTTTGTGCCTACACTATATATATCCACATTACCCACAAATGTAGAGGAGAGCTTCTGAGAGAAAACCCTAGCCAAACACCTTGAGAATTAGAGATTGTTATACCCACAATCCTCTACACATTTGTTTTGGGAATTTTTCATCTTCTACCTCTCCATTTCCATATCATTGAGAGATTGATAGCCCAAACACTTACCACACCCTTTGAGAGTGCCAAGTGAAGTTTTAGTACTGCTGGAAAGCATTGGAAGAAACTTAGAATAGCAGATGCAACATGGAGCTTGTTGCGGGATCCGGAGAACTAGACAAGATACGGTTCCGAGAAGCCTTGTTGGAGTAGAGCTTGGAGGGCTTAGGTAAAGAGGATAGATTAGGCTTGGAGGGTCTCTTGCTCACCCTTGTATCCCAACTGATTGTCTAGTGGATCGATTTCCGCTTGGAGGGCGATGGAGAGGTTTTTCACCGAATTCTTCGGTTTCCTCTTTGATAACACGTCTCGGTGTTATCTGTGTTTGCATCTCTCTTCCCTACTCTTGTTCATTTCATTTTTACTGCTGTGTTGCTTTAAATATGGATTAGAGTAGTTGTCTTGCTTATACACTTGTATTTACACTATTCCGCACTTAGTATTAAGTTAGTGTAAAATCAACCAAGTCATAACTTTAATTTGGGGGTCTAAACAGCTCGTGTGTTTTCGACACATTTCCGAGTTTTCAATCATTAAACCAGGCCAAAAGCTTCCTCTCTTAGTGTACTATCATGGTAGGGCCTTTCTAGTTGGATCACCATTCTGTCCCACATATCACAATTATATGACTTCTCTTGTAGCCGAAGCTAATATAATCACAGTCTCTATTGATTATAGACTAGCCCCTGAGCACCATATCCCCATAGCTTATGAAGATTCATGGGCTGCAGAAGGCTGGCTGAGTGACCATGCAGATTTCCAGCGGGTTTTTCTGGCTGGAGATAGTGCTGGAGGCAATATAGTGTATAACATGGTAGCTCGAGCTGAAATTGAAGACTTGGCTGGCATAGAAATATTAGGGGCTTGTTTAGTCCATACCTATTTTGGCAGGAAAGATTTTGAAGTGGACAATTATTGGCTTTTTGTGTGTCCTAATACAAGTGGAATCAATGATCCAAGGATAAACCCAGCAATGGATTCAAGGCTGTCGAGCCTCGAGTGCACCAGGGTGCTAATTTGTGTTGCAGAGAAGGATGTGTTGAAAGAGAGGGGGTTGCTCTTTTGTGAGACATTAAGGAAGAGTGGTTGGGATGGAGAGGTGCAGATTGTAGAGATAGAAGGAGAAGAGCATGTGTTCCATTTGTTCAACCCAGATTGTGAGAAGGCAGTGATCTTGTTGAAAAGGTTGGCTTCTTTCTTTAACCAAGACAGGGCTAATTAACTAAGCTATAGCTAGCTAATTTTGATGGTTTTTACAATAGGAATTATGTGTTGGGTTATTGATTCTCTTTGCTATGAAACATTTTAATCTGAGTCATTAATGTGATTAGAGAAATGAGACGTATGTAGAGTTTGATGACACCATTAATGTGTGTTGATGTTTTGTTCTAAGTATTTATGTTCAAGTAGTAGGGTGTAAGAGTACCATCATGGCTGGATTAATAAAATACTGTTGTTTAAGCTAGTAGAGTGTACATATAGTCCCAAAAAATGTATATTTCTTCATCTCTTCCCCTTTGCCTTCTTTTCATAATAAATGCATGATGTGAAGATGGATATCCTTTCCAAACACTTCTTTCAAAGTATATGAGAGTTATTGTTGATCTTTGCCTTTGATATCATGTTAAATTACTAACTGTTCTAAAAACTTAAATTATTAAGATATAGTAAATTTATTCATTTAATCATATACTTCCAACAGATTTTTCAATTAGGTTTGATGTAATGGGGAATTGGTTGTTTAGTAGTTTGTACTTTGTGTGTAATTACACAAAAAGTACATACAAGTTTGGTATGAACTAAAAATGGTGACTTGAACGTTCTGATTAGGGAGTCAAGGTCGTGGTCTTGTTCTGAATGAAAGACATTGTGATCAATAAAAGGCCCCATTGGTCAGTTGATAGTTGTAGTGTAGAATCTCTCTATTAGGACTTGATCAAAGAGGTTGGGTACTTGGGTCAAAAAAGGCTTGGCTTACTTGGACCTAACCCCTTTGACCAATCCTTGGGCCTAGGCCTATACAATTTTTCCCCTCCAATGGTAATTAAAAGTATGTGGACTCAATTATGATAGGGCGGAATGATAAATGCTTTTTTTTTTTTTTTTGAAGTCTTATAGGACTGTTTGGTAAGAATATTTAAACATAATTTTTTATTTTGCAATTCATAATATGGTGAGTCTCATACTTGAATTTTTTGTTTAACTAATATTTTTTAAATACAATTTTCAAAAAAATTTATCCTATTTTCTTGATTTAGAACAAGATTTTAAAAATGGCTAAAGGATTTTGAAAACATTTTCAAATACAGAAAATGTTTTTAATGGCATAGTTGTAAATAAATTGAAAACAATGGACTCTACATATTTGCCCAAACTCTTTTATCTCTTAAATTAAGAAGCTTATTTTTATCACAAAAATAATTTTCACATTTCAAATTTGAAAAATATCATTAAAAAAAGTACGTGATGAGCTCTATTCCCTTATATCCACAAAAAAAAATTGTAATCTACAGATTTTACGTGTTACTTTTTGTAAATTTTTTTAAAAATCTCAAAAATAGAAATGGTCTCCCAAACAATTATTTTTTGTTTTTAGTATTTTGAAAATTGTTCTTAAAAGTGGGAGCCAAACATGTATAATATAAAAATTATTATCTAAAAACTAGTTTCAAGTTCAATTTTTTGAAAATTGTTTTTATACTGTTTTGAAAACAAAAACAAAAATCTTCCTACCAATCAAGTCCATATGGTGACTTTAGATATGTATTAAACTTTCTATACTCTTGCAAGTAGAAGTCATTGTAATGCACTTCTCCACCCAACTACAAGATGCTATCCTGTTTAGAAAATTCAAACGTTTCGATAATATATTTTAATACATTATTTTTTAAATAAAAATTGTACAAATTTCCAAAAATATTTGCATTTGTTTAAACTCTAGCAAAAAGAAGAATATTGACTTATAATATAAAATAGAAAATAGTAAGTAAGAGAATTTATTTATTAATTTTTTAAAGAGTATTTGGGATATCCCAAAATAAAATAGAGAACTAATAATTTGGGATTGAAGGAGCAGGGCTCAATCCAGGATTTCATGTTAGGGGGCTCGACTATAAGTGAAAAATAAAAAATAAAAATCTCAAATAATCATCCATATAGTATTAACAGACTATAAACCAAGATAAATATATAAAATTATTGTTTCTTAATAAATTAAGATGCAATTATCTACCAACAAAAACAAAAGACTATTTTTTTTTTTTTTTGCATCTCTATTTGTCGCCTATTACTTATTGTTGCCTCACTATCTACAAACAGTCAAAGTGTCAATCACTAACAATATTATATTTTCTTTATGGACTTTTCTCTATATATATATTATAGCTTTATTCTAAGGTTTTGAATTTCGTTTCGGAGATCATTTCACCAAATATTTTGGTACTAGTGTATACCGATGCATTGCTTCAAAATAACGCACATGATATACTTAGGTTTTTATTTATTTATTTATTCAAACACCAAACAGTCAAAGTGTCAAACATCAAAAAACATTATATTTTTTTTACAAACTCTTCTCTCTTTATATATTATAGCTTTATTCTAAGGTTTTGAATTTTGTTCTCTGGAGATCATTTCACGGAATATTTTGGTACTAGCGTATATTGATGCACTTTTCTAAAATATATATAAGTTTTTATTTATTTAAATCTTAATAAAATAAAATAGATTGGTTATAAAATATTATATATATAAATTTTGGTACTTTTGTAAATAAGCGGTATTTCTAAAGTAGATACTTCCAGGAAATTTCCAAACTGACCTGTTCACTCCTACCCACGTTACTCTACTCTTTGCTTTTATATTAATTTCTTATCTCACCGAGCATTCCCATCAGCTTCTTCTTTCTTTTTGACAGTTTTTGTATGTTTCTTTTCACTGTGTCTTTGTCTAGCTCCATTATCTTCATTTTTCTTTATCTTTTTTTTTTTTCACATCCTTGGTTTCACACTCTGCTCTCTCCAGCCTCTATCTTTCAGTCTCCAGCTCTCTCTCTCGACTTTCTCTAATTTTTAATTTCCTGAATTTGGTTTGTATGTAACTGTGGGTTTAATGGGTTTTTAGTTTTTTATTTTTTTGGATTAAGCTGGGCTCTGGGCTGGCTGGAGGGGCTGGTTAATGGGGTCAGCTATTAAAAAGACAAAATAAACATAATAATTTTTTTTTTGGGGCCATGGGGCCCGGCCCCACTACTGATATTTCTTTGACATTAATGTTTGGACTATTTCTGCTTGAGTGGTTCTTTGCTAATCGAAAAAGAAAGATTTTTAAAGTCTCTCTAAAGCATATTCCAACCAATAATAAAATATGTTGTGTCGTTTTCATTGATCAAGTATCATAATGAACTTGTGGTGTGACTGTGTTAGAACCGTTTTCGTTCTCTCTTGTATGTGTATTTGTTTCTTAAAAAAAAAAAAAATATAACAACCACTTGTTAGTAACCTTTGATCAGTTTTATTATATTATTATTATTATTATTATTATTATTATTACTTGATAGTTACAATGAGAGAACAAAATTTAAATCATAAACGTCTCTATTAAAAATACAAGGAGGTATCAGCTAAGCTGTAAGGCTCTTAATATTACTACTTATTAATACTACTTTTAAAAATTGTGACATTTGATTAGATGTTCTTAATAGGAATTTGACCCCTCATCTCCTTTAAACTTAATGTAGCAAAGAAAAGAAAAAGGCATAGCAACTAGCCTTAAGTAATTAGGATTATAAATTAATGAACCAAACCGTTTATGAGCACTATAGTTTAAGTTTGAAAAGAATTTGTTTATATTTGTTTATTTAGTAAGTGAGCCAAGTTCAAGTTCATGTTTAAGTTCAATTATTAAATGAGTCAAGTTCAAATATAATAATGTGTTTGTAAACACATGGGTAGACATAAGGTTCAATTTAAGTATATATCAAATTATATGTATAAATGTATAAATATGTGAGTTTGTAAATAAGTTATCAAATTATTATTTTAATTTATTGATAATATGAATGGTCTATTTTGTAGTAAAAATTGTGTATATTTTTTAACAATACAATGTTAGTGAATCCAATTTTTATAATTTCATAAAATAAAATCAATCCATCAAGTAACTCAAATAATATAATTTAGATCATAATTTTTCTATTAATTATTAGCATAGATTTGTGAAGAGATTACAAATTTTATTAATGATATTTACTACATATGGGAATAATAATTTAGCTTATAAACAAACTCAAACTTATTCGACAATAAATGAATAAAAGTTGAACATATAATCTAGTTTGTTGTTGAGTTTGAACTTGAGTCATATTCGAAATAAAATCAAATGAAAAATCTTGAATTTTTAATACTCAACTCCACTCAACCCTATAAACAAATAGGTGCCAAATTATTAAGTTTCCTCAAACATGGGCAGTACTATATTAAATCACCCTCCTTCCAAATTTTGTGAAATGTTTTATTTTTCCTTAGAAGATCATTTTTAGTATAATATACAACTAATCTCCCAAAAAATTCTCTATTACACATGCCCATATAACATTAAATTATAAATAAGTTTTTTCTTATTTGGTTTGGTCCTTGTTATATATATATATATGTGTGTATGTATAAGTATATAATTTGATAGTTAAAATGGGCTAAAAGAACTTAAATGTCAACGTCTTCGTTGAAAACACTAAAGTTGATGGTAGAGGTTTATTACTCTTTGACAATTTGCCCCCAATCTCACCCACTTGACATTTAGGTGGGGGGAGGGGGAACTAAATCATAACTTTCCTTCCCTCTAATTTTTCCTCTACCCAACAAAACAACTCAAGGACAAGACAAGCAAGGAAAA
Source organism: Quercus suber (assembly GCF_002906115.3). Taxonomy (NCBI): domain Eukaryota; kingdom Viridiplantae; phylum Streptophyta; class Magnoliopsida; order Fagales; family Fagaceae; genus Quercus; species Quercus suber. Next base: position 588,760 of record NW_027069722.1, on the reverse strand, counting down.
GGAAAAAAAAGAACAGAATATCTATCAATTGTGTGGTTGAGAATAGCTCAACCATATGAGAAAGTAAATCAATCTTGGCTTGATTATGAGAAAACAGAGATGCATGTTTTTTAGTGGAAAATTTAGCGCGTGTTCCCTGTGATATCAGTACAAGGCAATCTGATATTGCAGATTCCTTGCAAGTATAAAGTGTATGAGGTTATGTACGCTGGATCATGAATGTTGGAGAGTTTTTTATTTTTATTTTTTTGAATGACCATTTTTGAGAGAGTTGTTAGTGATATTTTTACAGGCATCATGTACATCAAAATGGATGTTGAGGAGAATGTGGATTCGCCCATACCAAATACTCCCTCGATATAATCACAAAAACTTTAACATCAAATTAGAAAATATATATGTGGAGTTCTACAAGCTGTTTGTGGCACTATTCTAGGGCAACTTTGTCAATCCGTAGCTAATCTTTTTTTTTTTTTTGTTGAAATTTTTGGGTATACTTAATAACACATTAAATTTGAAGATCATGCAAGCAAAATTAACCAAAGGACAAAATTTAAGTACAATACTTAGGTGTTGTTTTTTAAGTTTTTCTTTTAAAATTCAGCTATTTTTAAGTACAATACTTAGATGTTATTATTTAAGTTTCATTTTAAGATTCATCTATGTGACTTTTTTCTTTTGGGATGAAAATGTATTTTTAGTTTAATACAGCCACCTGGCTGAATTTTAAGCGAAAAATTTAAGGACCATTACCTAAATATTGTATCCCAAATAAGAATGGATGGGAGTTCCGAAACCGCAACTTCTATATATATCTGCCATCAACAATTTTCATAAGGGTCGCAATAAGCAATTAATTAATACAACCTCATAGTAAAAACGGTGAATTTAACTGGAAATCAGCAAAGTGGATTTGGTATTTGTTACGTCTAAAGTCATCAAATTGTTTATATAAAAGCATTATGATTTAACAACAAAAAGCTGTAATAGATCTAAAAAGCTCATTCAATCATGCTAAATAGAGATCTTATCTTCATTGATCAAATCAAACAACGACATCTTTAATAGATTTGCTCACCACTTTCTGAATTATCTGTCTCTTTCTTTTATTGAACAAACCTCAATCAGAGTAACCATAACCAAATAGAAACTAATTATTTTTCAATAGAAATACCCCTAATGAGACTATTGAAAGAGAGACAGATATAGAATAGAACCATTTCAAGCCTGACCCTGATTGATGAAAGAAACAATCCTTTTGAGCAAGGCAACACTATTTTCACAAGTTGAGTTCATCAAATGGAACACATGGTCCTCTCCTTTTGCTTCCATGACCTCCACCACCCCTCTGTATCCACTTTTACCCAATAACTCACTGTAATACCAACCCCTATCCTTCAACATGTCCTTCTCAGCAATACAAATTAGCACTCTCTTACACCCCAAACTCGCTAGTTTTGGATCCGTACCTGGGTTTATATACGGGTCATCAACGCCACTCGTTGCTGGACATGTAAATCGCCACAAAGCTTCAACCTTTCTTCTCTTCTCAGCGTCAGTATCTTCCCCACCAATTGGTTCTTTGCCCCAAAAATATGGATGCACTAAAACAATCCCATCAAGCTTAACACCAGCAAGTCCTTCTAATCCAACCCTCAACCCCATGTGATGAGCAATGTTAGCCCCAGCACTGTCCCCAGCAAAAAACACACTTTCAAAATCTGCATGATTTTTCAACCATTCATCAGGACCTTTTCCATCAGTATGAGACGCAACCCATTTAAGCGCAGCCCATGAATCATCGTAAGCAATAGGAACAGGGTGTTCTGGGGCTCTCCTATATTCAACAGAGACCGCAACAACATTGGCTTCAGCCACAAACGAGTTCAAGTAGTTGTGGTACTGTGGAGAGAAAGCAGTTTCGATGCAAAACCCTCCACCATGAAAGTAAACAAGGAGAGGAAGCTTTTTTTGTGATTCCTTTGTGGTTTTTGGAATGTAAAGCCTAGCAGATACGCCTGTTTCGGGTGAGATAACCACGTCTTTGGATTCAACACCGGTTTTGGAATCCAGAGATGGGGGTACGATCTCTATGCCTGCAATTCGCTCTATTCGACCGTCTTTATAGATCTTAAGAAAAGGAGAGTGGTCATGGGCTATTTCAGTACTGTCGCTTGAATCCATAGTAAGAGAAGAAGAAGCAGCAGCTACAATTCGGAGAGTGGGTTTTCTATGATTTATGGAAGACAAAAGGGGAAAATTTCTATGTAGGGGAGAAAATTGTGCGACATTGTGTGGGTGGAGCACAGCAGGCAACCGAGGTATTAAAAATTTGCCGAGAGAGAGAGATGGAGCAGGGAAAGATAAGGTGATTATTGGTTGATTCATTTTCCACCCTTCAAATTTCTAATAAAAAGACTTTTTGTTTTTAGTATTATAAATAGTGGATGTGTAATTTAAGAAATAATTGGCCATATATTTTTAGTTGGAATAGAAATTAAATTTCTTTAAACTTTAGATAGTAAAAGATTATTTAAGTTAAACTATTTTTAAATCTTATTTTTTGTTTGGAGAAAATATATCTTAATAATTATTATTATAAAGATAAAATATAAATATAAATTAATTTAATAATTAACGATAGTGTAGCTTTGAAAAAGAGGAGATAATCACTTGGCATAATCACACTTTTTAAATTAAAAAAAAAAAAAAAATCTAGATCAACTATTCTATTACATGATATATAATATTAATATAAGCCCCTTCCTTTAGGACTACCAGTTTTACAATTGACAGAAGTTACAGTGATAAGTATCTCTCAACTTTTTGTATGTATGTGTGTTTTTTCTTTTTGGTTGGCTATTGTCTAATTTATGGTATGCGTTACATGTAGCTATCTTTACTGGTTTTTTTCCCCCTCTTTTGCTTTTGTAGCCAAGTGTTAATTTGTTTTATTATTATTATTGAGAGAGGCAAGTGTTAATTTTGTGATATGCTTACACGCAGATTTATGTAATAATTATTTCATGAATTCCAACTAATTTAACTGATGAAGCCTTTTATAGTCGAATAAGAGGTTTGGGATTTGATCTTTACCTATACTAAACACTAATGGNAATAAGCCTTGTATATGTTTAGGGTTATGAAAAAAGAAACCCTAAACAAATACATAAGTCTGGGCCGAATTTCAAATCTGGAAGACTAAAAATCGTAATTCTCAATAAATCGAGCTGTTGTCGAGCTATCTATCAAGCTTCACATTAAGTCTTGATAGCAGGCATCTGCCAAGCTATTTGTCGAGACTTAATGAATAACTTTTTTTCACTTGTTTCTTGGACCAATCTTCATAACTTTTAATACGAATACTTGATATGCTTTGAACATCATATTTCTTGATGTATTAAACTCATCTTAGATCTACCTAATTACAAATAAAGTACATTTTATCTAAGAATTATTCAATTACATAAAATATGACCCTAACATATATTATCTATAATATATAACATATAATAAAATTGAAATTGTTTGACTTTGTTTAGGTAGATCTTTTTTAGTGTTTATTTGAGAACAACTTATCTAATTTTTTTTTCTTAAATTAAATAAAATTAATTAATTGATTTTTTTTTTTTTTGCTAAAAATACTATAGTAAAGGAAATTGGCATTTTAAGCAAAAATCATAGTAAGACCCACAAATAGAAAATTAGATTTTACATTTTCACCAAACCATGAAAACACTACACCAAAATAAGTCTATTACATCAAGTGTTAATACAATAAAATTATTATAGTGGTATTAGACATAATATCAAATCTAAAAATTAAAAGTCGTTGCAATAGTAACTTAAAAATAGTAAATTATTACATTAATAATAATTAGTTGTATTAATTTATAATTTTCAGTTGCAATAGAGATTTTAATACTAAATTGAATTTAGAATTTTTTTTGCAACAAATTAAATTGAAGAAATTAATTTTTTTTAATAACTTAAATTGAAGAAACTATTGTAATAACTTGATACCAATTATATATTTTGCGATATATTATAATAGAAATTTCAAAGAGATGGCTTATTTCAACAAATTTAACATTGCAATAACTAAAATATCAATTATTTTACAATCTATTGCAATGACAAATATGAAGCTGCAATGAATATATTATTTCAATGATCTAATTCCAATTATTTTACAATATATAGTAAAAAATATGAAAAAAAATAACTATTACAATAAATATACAGTTGCAATAATTTGAATTCAAATTATTTTTGTCAATTTTTTACAATCTATTGTAATAGAATTCATGAAATAATAGCCTATTGCTATAAGATATTCAAAGTAGTAAATTGTTTATTGCAATAACAAATATATTATTACATCAAAATTTTCATTAAAATATTTAAGATTTATTGCAACAAAAATTTTTAGTAGCACAAACTTATTACCTCAAATTTTAGTGCAACACTTTGCATAAATTATTGCAATGACTTCAATGTTATTGCAACAATTTTTTTTGTTATAATAAACATTTTTTGTTGTAGGGAAATGAGGACCTGTATGGGCCCAGTTACCTATGCCAAAAAAAAAAAAAAAAAAAAAAAAAATCTTTTTGTGGATCAGTGAATAGTAAAAAAAAAAAAAAAAAAAAAGCAAAAACTGCTTAATAGTTAAGCCAACTTTTAACCTTATTTCAAAACCATACTTCTAACCTTAGTTTCTTTCTTTCGATTTTCCAAAATAAATAATAATAAAAAGTTTCCTTCTGTCCCTATAATTTTTCTTTAACTTTTTTTTTAAATTTTAATCTCTCATAAGTTTAGCCCATAACAAGGAAAAGAAGAGAGAGAGAGAGAGAGATATAAGACCGAGTGCCCCACTAAGAGCATTCACAATAAAGTAGTCAAAATAACTAAAAATTTGGTTTAGCACCATCACACTACAAATATCCACAACATTGTTGTCCTTCTTTTTTCTTTTTTTACTTTTTTTTTGTAGAGTTTATTTTGTAGGATATGTTATTTATATTATTTTAATGTGTTATTTATATTATTTTAATGTGTTGTATGCTAAAATATAACATTTGATATTGGGTGTATTGTAAAGTGACTTGTTAAAATAGATAAAGTGACTTTTTGAGTTGTTAAAAGCTATATTTTTTAGATTTTTATTGTGAATGCTCTAAAGAAAGAAATAAACTTTTTTTTTCTTAAAATTTATTTCTTGGCTTTTGCTTTTGTATTTGTTTTTACTTATAATTTTGTTTTAGGGTTTAGAGTAATTTTACCTTTTTAAGGATATCGTACATTCAATTTCACAACATGTTTCAATAAATAAAAAAAATATTGCACATATTAATTTGTGTGATTATGAGTAATAGACATATTTTTGAACATTCAATAAAAGGCTTGTTTAGTTAACAAATATTAACAACTTAGCAAACCACGCCCATATGTCATGACTGATGTGTTATGTGCATCTTTACATAAGTGGTAACATAATCAAATCAAAACAAGCTTTGATATATTTACTTATGGATATAAAATCTACTATATAAAAGTTTGTGATCCTCGCCAACATGGATAAAATCCAAGTGAATCATATAATTCATTTTTATCTTATTCTAGCTACTTAAAAAAAATAAAAAAATCATCATTCTCTCCTTAGTTGAAAAAGATATCTTATTATAATCTATATATATATATATATATATATATATATATATATATTAAAATAATAATGTGTAAAATTGTAAGTTTTCAAAAGATTATATGGCACAATACTAGAAGGTCAACTGAAAGTGAAGCGGATACAAATTTATTTATTTATTATTTTTTACTAAGCTATGGTTTTATATATATATAATGAATTTAAACTTTATTCTATATTTAAACCTTCCAATAGAATTTTGTTACATCATATTTTCTTTTATAGAATAATATATTACATATACAAACACAATCATGAAATAAAGGTTTCTTAATAACAAATTAGATAAGTTGTTCTCAAATAAACACTAAAAAAGATCTACCTAAACAAAGTCAAACAATTTCAATTTTATTATATGTTATATATTATAGATAATATATGTTAGGGTCATATTTTATGTAATTGAATAATTCTTAGATAAAATGTACTTTATTTGTAATTAGGTAGATCTAAGATGAGTTTAATACATCAAGAAATATGATGTTCAAAGCATATCAAGTATTCGTATTAAAAGTTATGAAGATTGGTCCAAGAAACAAGTGAAAAAAAATTATTCATTAAGTCTCGACAAATAGCTTGGCAGATGCCTGCTATCAAGACTTAATGTGAAGCTTGATAGATAGCTCGACAACAGCTCGATTTATTGAGAATTACGATTTTTAGTCTTCCAGATTTGAAATTCGGCCCAGACTTATGTATTTGTTTAGGGTTTCTTTTTTCATAACCCTAAACATATACAAGGCTTATTTTAAAAGCCATCAGACATAGATACAGAGACCAATGGATTTATTTTCTCTAAGAGAAGCTGCTACATTTGTATGCCATAAGATTTTGTAACTAAGTGTTTCTTGATCTTCATTGTTGATGAAGTGAAGAACTTTACAGCCAACAACATTATTCAAGTTGTTGGAGTTAGTCACGTACTGGGATCCGTGTAAATGGTTAGTCATATATTGGAGATTTGTGCATCAAAGGAAGGAAGGCTACTAGAAGATCAAGTCCAATTGGGTATTGGAGTGAAGGTTCAATTGTAGGATGATATTTTGGGATAGGCCAGAGTAGTTGGTAAGATTCTTTATACTTGTAACCGCTTGATTGTTGATTTATGAATTTTTGAGAGTGATGACCTTAAAATCACCCGGTGGGGTTTTTGCCTTGCAAGAGGTTTTCTCAATTTGTCAACAAATTACCGTGTCAATTTAATTTCCACTACATTTAGTTTAATTAGTGATTTGTTGGTGCCTTCACGATTTGAATGCAACTTAATCTAATTAATCAACTTGGATAATTGAATTAATTAACCGGGGTCAAGCTATCTCAACCCAACAATATACATTTTCAACTAAGGAAGGGAAAGATGAAATTTTTTAACAAGTAGAATAAGTTAAAAAGGATTATATGATTTACTTGGATTCTATATGTATTGGTGAGGATGAACCTTGATATAATAGATTTTATATCCATAAGAGCATTCAAATCAACTTAAGCATAAATTTTATACTCTATTTCATAAATATTATTTTTTATGCAAATTTTTATTATTTCTCTCTCTCTCTCTCTCTCTCTCTCTCTCTCTCTCTCTCTCTCTCTCTCTCTCTCTCTCTCTAACAGTCCCTAACCTCCTCAGTCCTCTGTCTTCGTGGCTTGAGCTTGAGCATGAGCGGGTGCAAGATTAGCTGGTGAAGCCATTGTCTGTTCTTCTTGCAACACTACCTGTCTTGACTCTTGAGCAGGGATGGAGTTAGAGCTTCGAGTTAGGGGAGGCAAAATTCTTCTAAGATTGAATCTCACAAAATGACTAATTTTGGTTTTTTTCTTTTTATAAGAACAAAAGGACTAATTATTATTACTAAATAAATACAAATATAAGAATGTGGATAGTATGCATAATAAATTAATTATAAATTTATTACTTATCAATTCATAATTTAGTTTTCAATTTATAAATTTATTAGCTTGTTATAGCTAATGCATTTCCCTCAACAACCCATTAGCCAACCAAATGTTTTAATTAATTGTACAATTATTTTCTTTCTTTAACTTTACTAAGTAACTTTTTAGTAATTACACACTCTATCTATTCTCTTTATAAGTTATAATACGTCATGTTCACACACACTCAAAACACTTCACAATTTTACAACATATTTCACAAAGAAAAAAAAAACAACAACAATATAGTCACAAATAGAGACACAAATAACATAAATGGGTATGAAGGAAGAGAGAAGAAATACCTCTATTCACGTACATTAAGGTGGGGTTTGGATTTACGTTCACGTTTCACGTTTTGTGTGTTTGCGTATTTTCAGCTTTTTTTTTCTTTTTTTTTTTTTCAGCAGCAGTTGTTGACCAATTCTCCATGAACAGTGCACCATGCACTGTTTATAGGACTCACAAACTTCACTTTTCAGCAACTTTTCATTAAAAAAGGGTCTCACGGCACTGTTCACACATTTAAAAATTATTTTGCTACAGTGTTTTCAGTTTTCAGTTTTCAGTTTTAGCAAAATAATTTCTATCCAAATGAACCTTAAAATTGTTTGCACTGATTTGTCTTTTTATTTGGGTTGGTTTGTGGTGTTATTTAGGCATATTTTTTTTTTTTTTGTTAAGGGGCCAGAGTTTTGGAGACTAGGGGGTAGGTTTAATCTGTCTTGGGCCTAAATTGTAACTCAAGCCTATTGCACTAGATTGAAAATGTTTTACTATTGCTAGTAGAACCGGTGGTATTGGAGCCATCCTTGTTGGTTGATTGGTGTAGCAAGAAGAAAATGATATAGTGAGGGGGAGAGAGCAGATTGTGGTCGGGAAAAAAAAGATATGTTAAAATATTGGTTTTCCTAAGCTACAGTGCCTCTTAAATTTGGACTAGAACTATAGCAAAATCTCATTTTGCCTCACTAGTTAATTAATTGATGTGAGTTTTTTTTGAGTTGTATTGGCTAAATTTTAGTATTTACATTATTTTACACAAGTTACGTGAATGCTCTAAATAAATATATCAAAACTTCTTTTGATTGGATTATGTTACCACTTATGTAATTAAAGAAGCACATGGTATGCATAAAACAAGAAGTTTGATATTCATCTATATATATATATATATATATCTAAAAGTTGAAGCGTAGTGTTTAATATTGCTGCACTCTTGTTAAGCCACATCATTAGCGCCACTTTACAATTACACATTCTTCAACATTTACTTACTTTTAACTTTTTATCTATCCACTACTCTATACCTTAACCTTACAATTTCTCCATCCCTTCATCTTCCTTTTATTTTGACTCTTCTTCTCCTCATTTTTTTTACTATAAAAATTTGTTATTTTCTCTTCCATTCAATCCATATTTTGCTTACACAGAAAGGTGAATATTCTCTCTCTCTCTCTCTCTTCTTTCTTTTGGACTGTACTTTAGGTTGATATGATTTGGTTATATTCTAATTTTTTATATATTTTATTTTATTTTCTTTGTTTGTTACATGTTATCCTATGAAATTACAAAATGATTTAATGTTATTATATTATATAGCATGACTTGGATAGTTGGGTATTTACAATTATCTATTTTCTTTTAAATATTCTTCTACTCATCTTCTTTTATATAATTTTGTTATTTGTCTCACATTTTCTTCCAAAAAGGTTAATTGTTCTCTCTCTCTCTCTCTCTCTCTCTCTCTCTCTCTCTCTCTCTCTCTTTTTAATTCTTTCTTGCAACTCTNTTTTGTTTTGTTTGTTTTATTTTGTTTTGTTTTTTTTTTTTTTTTTTTTTTTTTTTTTTATCTCTAACTTTGGATGATACACTTTGGTGGTGTGTTTTTTGAGTTATTTATCACATGTACTCTCTATCCCTCTTATAGTTTTGGTTTGAGTTAATTTTTAGATATTTTAGAAGTGAGTTGATTATGTATTTGAATGTCTCTATAAATTATTTGAGTAATATCAATTGCAAATTTGTGATGAGGTTTGGTTATCATGATAATCTTCTTAAGAAAATGAGAAATATAAACAATTAATTTTGGTACTTAAAAATTTTAGTTGTAGAAAAAAAAAAAAAAAACCATAACACACTATACAAAAATTTGAATAATATAGATCGCTTGAAAAAATAATAGTATTTCTATCTTTATCTAAAAAAAAAATAATGGAATAAGATCAATCAAATGCACCTAAGTTTTTCAAAAAAAAAAAAAAATCAAAATAATAAAATGTATATTTGTAGAGATGGAGAACAAAGTGACGATGCAAGATGACAATGCATTGACAATTTTCACAATTTTTTCAAAAAAAAAAAAAAATAGTATGTGTTTGGTTGAAATTTTTTTTATTACTTAGAGAATGGTTGTGTTTGATTTCTTTTGCAAAACCATTAGGGCCACGGTGGTGATTTCCTTCCATTAATATTTTCCTCATAATTTTGGTAAGGTGAATAAATTTGAATTTTTATTTTTTTATAGCATTAAATAATGGTTATGGTAGTGGATTGATGATATGGTAGAATCTTAGTCTTTTATTTTAAAAGGAATGTGAGGATATAAAGAACTCTATATGGTACACTATCCTAGGGTTTAGGATAGTCTATTTAAATTATGGTTTTTCAAAACTTGATCAATTGGTAACCATTCTTTTCTTAGAAACTTTTGAAGGAAGGGGAATAAATATTTTGTTTTTCTTGAGTGGTGCTTGATAATTTTCTTTTTATGGTTCAATATACATCATTTATATTAGATTTCCTTTTTCTTATATTAATAATTTGTTGTTTACTGTTTAATTGGACTATTTGGTAACCCAGAAATTGTGAAAATGGAAGAGAAAAGAGAGTGGAGTTTGAATCTTAAATTTTTTTTGTTGTATGGAATTTGGGGTCTAACAGTTAATTTTTTTTTTTAAATCTTAATTTTCTAAATGAAACTTAAATTCTTCAAAGTACATTAGTTTAAGTAGGCTGTTGTCTTGTGGTTGGAATTTTTGTGTTTTGGACCTTAGTTGGCTTGTTTGGTTGACGAATAACTTTGTGGATTGTTTAGCTTTTGAGAAATTGTTTGGGATTTTAGGAGTGATAAATTCAAAGAATTAAATTCCTTTTAAATTCCATTAGTATCTAGCTTTAAACTAATTGTTGTGTGGATGGAGAAATTAATTGATTCTTGATTATTGAATATCTATCTATAATATTTTGTACATGAACAATAGTTGGTTTGTAGTTTTAGATTTTGGATTATGTAATTTTTTTCAACAACTTGATTTTCTTTTAGAATTTTCTTCTCTTGAATATCTAGAATACTATGTACATGAGTATTAGACAAAACTTCACAAGGTATTGAATATCTAATGTCAATGCAGGATCAACTAGGACATAAATAAAGTATTGGGTCAAACGCTTCTTTGGTCTCAAGGTAATAGCTATCCGACTTCAGCCTTTATACATCAACATAGCTTTATGTCTTGGCAATCATCATTAGAAATCAGCTTGCCAAGGAAGGGTTTAAGCTCAGCTTGACATATGTCCTTCTAACTTGATTTAACAAGCTAAAGGCAATTGCAGTGGGTCGTAGCTGTTAATCTAGTTGTCCTGAAACTTGAATTATGACCAACCTAACCATTTTAGTCAACCACATGGGCTTTAGTTGCTGAGATTTGGCACATGGGCTTCTTGGGCTTGCACATTCCTACAAAATAAATAGTCTTGCCATGGATTTGTAGTATATATGGGCTTTTGTAGTTACAATTTCTTATGGAAAAAATAAGCATGGTCCTCATAAATTTTTTAAAGAAATAGTTTTTTTTTTTTAGAATTCTACTATAACTAATCTAAGTGTATATGTGTGTGAAACTCCCTCTTGGAGACTTGAATCCCGGCTCTGCCTCCCACACCCCACAAGCACTTATACTTGTGGAGTGACCATCACACCAAGGGTGTGTGGTGGTGAAAAAATAGTTTTAAGAGATGGGTAATATGTCATAAATAATTTATGTTTCCCATGAGTTAGCATATTTGCTAGGAAATTTAGTATATCAAAATATGTTGTTGACAAAGGTTAATTTTGAGCTTTGAGCATAATATATTACTTTTGCCAAATAATATTTGGGATTTGATAAAGTAATTGTTTGCCCAATAGTTTAGGGGGTTTTTGATAAAATGTTGCCAAAGTAATATTGGGCTTTTTGTAAAAGTTTCCAAAATAGTATTGGGCATTTTTTTATGATTGGAAGTATAATTTCCCTAGTTAAAGTTTGATTAGTTTTAAGTTTAAATTTTGATAAAATGTTGCCAAAGTGATATTGGGCTTTTTGTAAAAGTTGCCAAAATAGTATTGGGCTTTTAGTTATGATAGGAAATATAATTTCCCTAGTTAGAGTTTCATTAGTTTTAAGTTTAAATTTTGTATTGTTATGTTTAATGGTTGATTATTTATTTAATTAAGTGAATGTAATGGTTGATTTTATTGCACTGTAAAGTTTTTAATGTCCTCTATATAGTCATCTTTATTTTAGTTTTTTACTCCTCTTGACCACTTCTTTATTTACCAATTTTCTTGAGAAGAAGTTATTTTCCAAAAATTAAACAATGAAAAATTAAAACAAAAATATTGTCTATACATATTCATCTTGGGCAGTTTTAATAGCTAATAAACACATTCAAATACATAGCCATTATTGTATTTTGATATAAATTCAAAATCTCACTTCCAAATAACTAAATATTATGTTTAAAAACAAGCGTAATGATCATACATCTGCAATGCATTGTTTATCCATAATAGGTCCCATTCTTCTACCCTTTCTCGAGATTCGATGACTATTC